>NC_043959.1:9813971-9853971 GCF_902148855.1 Sphaeramia orbicularis | reverse complement strand
AAATAGCTGTACACTAGGCCGGCCTGTGGACCGGGTCACAGCGAGTGCTGGCTCAATGAGCTTATTAATCACAGGCAGCAGCAGCAGCAGCCCAGACATCCTGCATATATTACAACTGAGCAGAGCAATCTAAGAAAAAAAGGACTCATCAACAAGTCTGAAATGATTACAGACTGAGCACAACAAACACTTAACACCACAAAATTGACATGTTTCTTGTGAATGTGAAACTTGGAAATTCACAAAAACAACTATAAGAATTTCCATAAACTGGTTTGGAGCAGATAAACAAATTAACTATTCTACACAGTGTTGTCAAAAAAGTGCCACAATATTATGCCACGTTTCCACTGCGTGGTACCCGGCTCGACTCGACTCGACTCTGCCTTTTTGCATTTCCATTACGAAAAGGACCTGGAATCTGGTACCTGGAACTAGTTTTTTGGTATCACCTCCACCGAGGTTCCAAGCGATACTAAACCGTGACGTATAACACTGCAGACCACTGATTGGTCTGACAGTTTTCTCTGTGACCCACTGTTTTACAAAAAACAGATGTGGAAGTGGACAGTAAATATAGCGGTACATTAATCCACATGATAACAGCCCAAAACTACACCATGGTCGGTCAAAGAGGTTCAGTCTTTGGTGGCCGACGTAAAAATTCAGACGAGTCAACACGCACGTTTATCAGCAAGTCTCTGAGCATATGACACAGAAATAACGCGCCACATCGCTATGACGACCAGGTACTGTAAAGTCAGTAGTATCCTGTAATGGAAACGGTCTCCAGGAATACCGAGTCGAGCCAAGTCGAGCTGGTTTCATGAAGTGGAAACGTGGCATTAGGCTACATTACTCAGTAGAGGTAGAGCATGCTATGACTGTTTCCCTCTAAATTTGCTGTTTTCATGAATTTCATTGAGGAATCTTTTGACATCCTCATCAGTTCATAATACCTGTTCATACTGCCAGACAGATTTTCAACCTGATTAGTCACATAAGCGTCATGTTGTACTGAAAGAAAGTACCTATGAGGACATTAAATCATCGTCTCGAGAAAGTGGAAAAAAACCTCTAGTGTGGATATTACTATAAAAATAGTAATAATAATCCTACTATAATGGACGTTTCTGTGTCTGACGTGTGTGTGTCTGATCAATGTCCCGATGTTGCAGCATGGGAGGGCGTACGGGTGCAATGCCGCTGTTGCACCACGGGACAGCGCTAGCGTACAATGGCACCACAGGTACAATGCCGCTAGTATGATAATAAATAAATAAAACTACAGAGTTTTTTTTTTTTTTTGTTAATTTTCTATTCTTGTAACATTTTCTGATGGAGTTCTTCAGAAAGCACATAAAGTCTTATGGATACACTACGTTTAACATCCTCAAAGTCCAAAACAAAACACCAGAGTTCCTGGAAAAAGCTGATTAATCGGCTGATGTTTCCCACTTCAAACAACTTTAACACTGTCAGGAGGAAATAACCCTCTTTGATGCTTAACATTTACCATCCAAGAGTGCTGTCTAGCTGCTTGTTTGGTTCAGATTTTTGGACTTTTCAATTCGATCTGACTAAAAGAGTCTGGATCAAGCTGTCTGGATCAAACAGAACCATGGTTTGGGTCATAATGTGAAAATATTTTTTAGATATTCCAAACTTTTGGACCAATCACAAGATGTTACTCAAGATTATTGTTGCCCAAAGCAAGTAAAAATGGGGGTCATGTCAAACCCACTCTCGTTTGCAAACCAGTCAATGTCAAGTCCAGGGAGATGCAGCACACATAAATGATGACAGCAGGATGTAGTGGTTCACTACCACAGCACAAAAACTTGAACTTTGGTTAAAACTTTCAGGTGTGAAAGTGGCCTTGGTCTTACTTTATATCAGAGTTAAAGCAATTAAACAATACATTTGAGCCTGAACATCCACCTACAAAACACTGTTAAAAATCTGGTAGATTGTAGTTGGACTGCACCTACTGTGGACCTCCAGTCAAACCCTGAACGTCAACTTTCACAAATTTGCTTAAGTATTTGATATGTATGTAGTCAGGACACTGAAAATAATTTGGTGGCATCAATAAATCCATCTCCCTCTCTTGAGATGGGCAAATCTGTTTTATTACTTTTTCATTACTATTGATCATTATGCAGATTTCTGTCTATTTTATTATTTACTGGGCGGCTGTGGCTCAGTTGGTAGAGCAGGTCATCCAGTGACCAAAGGGTTGGCGGTTTGAATCCTGGTTCTGACTGTCCACATGTCGAAGTGTCCCTGGGCAAGACACTGAACCCTAAATTGCTCCCAGTAGGGCCAGGCAGCGCCTAGCATGGCAGTAGTCGCCCGCTGGTGTATGAGTGTGTGTGTGTGAATGTGAGGAATTGTAAAGTGCTTTGGGCACCATGAAGGTGTAGAAAATGCACTATATAAGTTCAGTCCACTTACCATTTTTATGTGCTATAGTCAAATTAACAATCTCCACTTAAATTAGCATCTGCTTGAAATACGCAAATGACTTATTTTTTCACATACTTCATAAATTCAGGCATTCGGGGGATAAGGAAGATGCAGCAGATCCAGAGGCTGTAGTCGGTCGTGAAATTGAGCAGTGACGATGAGTTAAGTTCTAAAGTTAAGTTAACTTAAGCATTGGTTATTATTGTATATGTGTATATAGAGGGTATGCACATACGTCACTTCCCCCCAGGCCACGCCCCTCTAAGTCAGACTGAGTGGCAAAACCCAACCTGCTTAACATGACGGAGTATAGCAGTAAACACAGCCAGAGCGGGAAAATGTGAAATATGAAATTAAATGAAGGACAATTGGACTGGACATGGATCTGTACGAGCTACCAAAGAACAAGTGGTCCATGAACACTGACGTGGACAGAAATGGAGGATCCTGACATCCAGGGTGGAGGGGATCGGCGCTATTTGGACCTGAAACAAATATACATGGTTTCATCAGGACTGATAACCAGGGTCCAAAACTAGGGCCCAGAACCAGCTGATCCAAAGCGCATTTACAGTAGACCGTGGACTGACCCCAGTGAATATATGCATGATCTACTGGGACTGAGGTGATTTACTGAGTCTAGTTCAGATCAAGTACTTTATACAACACAGATACTACTGCTGCTCTTTTCTTCGTCTTTCGGTGTCTGTAAAACGATAGCTCCGACTGCTTTTCAAACCTGTTCATACAATCAATCGCACAACAGCTCTGCCCCATTTTTTATTAATTAAATATTGTTCTTCAGTTTAGACAGTATTGAAGCCAACGCTGTCACTCATCTCCCTCTTTCTGCCACTCAGTGGGCGGAACCGCCGTGACTTCCGCTAGTGGTGACGTAACTTGCAGACCCTCTATTTTGCCATGACACCAGTACATGTCAGCTTTTTAATGTGTTGGTACTGACGGTGACCTACTGCAGGTCATGCACTTATATGACCTATAACTGATGTTGTAGGTGCATGTTCACTACACAAAGCAACAACAGACATGCACGTATTAGGGTGTGAAGTCATTGTTTTCTAAAGTCTTTGTTTCTGACATGGATACACACAAACTGGACTTTTAAAAAAATCTTCAGTTTGGAAGACATTTTATCAACCCAAATCACAGTTTACTTGTAGTTAGAGAATAATGCTCATTTTTGCCAAATACCTTTATTGGATAAATGTCTTCACAATACAATTTGGAAAATGTTGTGAAAAGTTGTGGTGCAGCTTTCTGTTTTATGGGATAAAACAGCATACCAACCACATGTTTATGTACACACAGGACATACACATAGGCTAGTCAATAAGACAAACAAATGGACAGATTTGAGCTCTAGCCAAAAAAAGCCTTTACCTCTCCTGTACAGACACCACTCATGTCTGTGTTTGTCTCTTTTGATAAGGCCCTTTCATCTTATTTGCATTGATTACAGGCTGACGAGTCACAGTGATACACTTAGGGCCCCTATTCATGTCTGCAGCCCCCACCACAAACACTGGCTTCATTGTGGTGAGGAATGTCTCCTTTCACGGCCTCAACTGGGCTGTGAAAGCATGTCAATAATCCAGAGTCAGTGGGCTTCTCACAATAGTGCTGCGGCCATCCCACCGACCACAGAAGGGGGCATCTGAATGAGTCAGTAATTAGACTGATGGATGCTGATCATCAAACTACTTCACAGAAGTGCCACTACTTACCCAAGATGTGAAGCACTCACTTTTGAAGCTCTATTCAACCTCTCGTCATTTACAACCTTTTCACGCACCACACCGAATATCTTGAGAGCAGCTTTATTACTTCGCGCGACCCCTTCTCATTTTCACACCACCAGCCTTCAAAAGGCAAGTGAACATGGTTTCTCTTCTCAGGAAGTATCCAGATCCCTGTGTACAGCAGAACTTGGAACCATAGAAGCTGTGGTCAAGGCACCCAGAATGTGCTTGAGCGGAGAATGTGATACCATAAGCAGAATAAATGGGATTTGAGTCTTTAGTGGCCACTAAAGCCATTGAAAATATACATCAGTTCTATTTATTTTGGGGCTGGTGTGAGGAAAGCGCAGGAGGCTGAAGGAATCCACTGGCCGAGCTCTTGCAGAGAAGGGAGTGAAAAGACCCAATCATTACTCTGTAAAGAATTAAAACCACCTCTGCAAATAGCCCCAATATTTATGTAGTGCCTGAGAGTGGGAGTTTCACAAAGTCTGGGTTTCCAGTGCAAATAAACAGTGCAGAGGTCTACAAGGGTGACCCCCCTCCCACTTATCCCAGAGGTGAAGCCCACTTCTTTGTTGCAACTCCAATCTAGGCCACTCTCTACTGAGAGCGATGAAAAGTGGATGTGTGTATAAGAGTGTTTCTGTTTGTGACGTATCCATGGTCCACAGTGTGTGAGATGAAGCTGGATGATAATGTCTGTTTGGATGTGGTTCTGGACTCTCAGACCACCACAGTGTTTGTTGGTTCCCAGATACCCACATCCTTACACTGGACCAACACATACCAACCCTAGGATCCTCAGTGAAAAGAATGACTGGGGAATTTGGTTCATTCAGTGAAGAGCAAACGAACAAATATCAGCAGCACTCACCAACAGCTCAGCAAAAATCAACATTACCTGCTCACTTATGTGCAGATAGGATGTGGATGTTGCAAGTAGATCATTTTGGAACAGGTAAAAAGTGTCATAAAAATACCTGCTAAAAGAGTTTCAATTGTATGAAACAATGATCGACCCATTAATCTGTTTTGATAGAATTTTTACCTCCTCCAGGAGGTATTGTGATCACTTTGCTTTGTGTGTTTGTTTGTGTGTTTGTTTGTTAGCAACTTTAGGGGAAAACTATTCCAACCATCTTTCCCAGATTGTACCCACAGATAGGCCTAGGCCCTGGGACCAACCCATTCAATTTTGGGCCAAGTAGGCCAAAGTTCAAGGTCACAGCAAGGTCACACAATCTACAGTTTTCCTATCTGTCATCACTGAGCAATTTTCCAAAATTCATCAAAAATTCAAAATGACTCCGATTAGCCTCCAATTTGATCCACCCATAGCTTAGAACAATATCTTGTATCTGGCACAAAATTGTCCACATCCACTGTGGAATGTGGACTCTGTGGACATTTACATTTAACACTGAAAATCCCATTTACCACATATTTTTCATTAGAACTCAACAAATATTGATTGGAACTGAATATAATTTGACATACACATGACTGGTACCAAGCTTCAACTTTTTCTGCTGTATGGAACAACCGTGAAACTGTTTAATTTAAAAAGAAATAGTTGATCCACACACGCACACCGTTCAGGGTGCTTGGCGGAGGTTTGCGTTCTCTGAACACTTGTTTAGAATGTTTTAGAATGTTTTAGTAAAATCAGCAGATGTTCATGAATGGAACTGCTGACTTTGAGGAGAAATATTAGCTAAAAAAAATTTAAAATCTCATGTTGAATGACCCATTTTCTGTCCCACATTTACTGATTAATTACACGGAGTTTGATAATAATAATAAATAATAATAAATTGCATTTATAAAGCACTTTTCATTCAGTGGAATCTCAAAGTGCTACAGAGAAAAGACAGCCCAATAAAAAATAAAATACAATATCAAGAATAAAAAATTAAAGCAAATAAAACAATGATGTTCAGTGATTCAGATGCATTCGTTTATTGATTGATTTAACCATTTCTTTATTTTCTACTTTTCTTTAACCCATAAAGACCCATGCAGTTTTTTCTGGTGACTTCTGAATTAATCTTTCTCTGCATTTAATCATTACCAAGTAATTTATCACCATATATCATATCATTTTTTCAATGTAAATCATATATCCTCCTATATTTTAATTTATTGACCATGTAGATGTTCATAAAAGCTTGCTATATCAAAACAGAGAAAATGAAAGAAAACGTGGCATTTTCAGCAAAATAAATCAATAACTCTACATAAGAAAAGCCAAAAAACAACCACCACTGTCATTTGTCAAATTACTTGGACTTAATTGTTTGCAGAAGATAATGGAGTTTCCATGTTCACAAAGATACATCTGAAAAAGACATTCAGTGCTGTTGAAAAACTGCATACCTGAATTATTTCACTGTATTGACAGGATCAGTGGATCAAAAGTTATTCAACATTTAGATCAGTAGATGTGTTTGGGTCTTTGAGGGTTAATTATTCAGTTCAGCAGTTTTTCAGTTTCTAAAAAAAAGTACAAAAAGTACATTTCATGTCATTTTGACATTTCATGTTGAAGTGTTTCAGTGGTTGGTTATGTTGGCCAATTAATCTGCTGTTGGCTTGCATAAAATATGGCTTTTGTAATCTATTATATTAGGTTCAGTATCCCTCTAGCCTGAAAGTATCAATCCATATCCAGTTCTACAGACCTGGAGCGTCCATAGGGTGGGTAGGGCTTGTTTCAGCTGCTCCGATATCATGTACTAACTGGATTCTCAGGTCTCTCTTTGTGTTAATGAAAAGTCATCAAAGTAGAATTTAGAGCGTAGGGAAGATTTGCATGGATTCCTCAACTGGGACAAACACCACTAGAAGCCGAAGCCAATGTGAAAATGCCTTAAAGGCTTAAAGGCTGCAGTTGACTTCATGAGAAAAATCTCAGCCTCTGTCTAGAAATAATTTGTTCATGCATTATTTCCAAGAGTCATTCTGGTCTCATTTAATGTATTTGGATCCTCTAGTATGAGGTTATTTTGAAAGTTATCGGTCCTTTAACAAAATTATAGAACTAACAGAAGTGTGATGGACAGTTTGTCTGTCGGCTCTGACTGTGTGAGTTTCTGTTTATTGAATGAAACACATTTTTCTGATTTGCAGCTCTGCTTTATTTGTGGTAAAGAAGCTACACGCACAAGCTCGTCAGCAGGTTTTGGAAAATGTTCATGAAGTTTACTGTTACGTAATTAGTCTGTTAACATAACTTAGCTACATTAGCTACTGTTACCTATACTGAAACATTTGTGTAACAGGAAGGTCATGTTCTAGCCCTTCTCGCTGTGCCCCATGGGACCTGTACGCAATGGCAGGCATAGCAACAGGCAAACCATTTGTTTTGTGTGGTTATTAGTTTAAAGGTTAACTGTAACTATAAGTTGTCGTTAGTAAAATACCATTTACTTTAGTGTGAAATGTGTCAGAATGGCCTTTACCCTGACAGATTTAACAATACAGTGGTCCCTCGTTTACCGCGGGGGTTACAGTCCAAAAATAACCCGCAATAGGCGAAATCTGCAAAGTAGTCAGCTTTATTTTTTACAATTATTTTATATGTTTTAAGGCTGTAAAACCCCTGTCCAGAAGTCCAACTTTTTGTGCGATGGTTAGCATCTTCCTCTGCCTTTTGGGTGCGACCGCAGGTGCCTTTGTCGGTGCAGAACGTTTCGTCGACATTTTGGGTTTTGTCAGGGAGAAAACTTGCAAACATACAGCACTTCAGAGTCACACTGCTAGCGATCGAACATTTATGTAAATTTGGCGAGCCAAATGCATTCTGTACTGTACAGGAGACACGGCACAGAGGAGATTGATTAACAATGGTCTACAGTCCCTTAGCCAATCAGGATGCAGAACACAATGCACATTCATACACTGTAAAAAAAAAAAAAAAAAAAAAGCATGCAAAATTGCACTAAAAAATATCCACGAAACAGTGAGGCCGCGAAAGGTAAACCGCGTTATAGTGAGGGACAACTGTAATAATAATGGATGAGATGTATACAGCTCAGGCTGATGGAAGCGTGGCTGCCAGTTCATGCCTACAGCCCCTCTGACCACCACCCAACATTCATACACTAGAGTGAGTAGCAGCACTGGACGAAGACAGGGTGAAGTGTCTTGCCCAAGGACACAAAAACACATGACTAGGATAGAGTGGGATTTGAACAGCCAACCCTTCGGTTATTGAATAATCCGCTCAGCCACCCCAGACGTTTCTGCTTTAGAATGAGTTAAAAAGGATTAAGAGACATGAAAATGAAGGCTGAAAGTTCCAGTCTTGTGACTTATCAGACTTTTGGGTGTGTAATCTTTATAATGTAAATTAAGTGTCTTATATAGTCTTATAAAAAACTGACCTTCATGACTTGTAAAATGTGTTTTCAACTGATAAATATCATGTCTAAATGATGACTTGATTCTCCACTCTGTGTTGTCTGTCAGTTAGTCTGTTAATAAGCATCAATTACCGTTATCATTTACTGCTGTTGATATTTCACAAGGAGCTGAAAGTAATTGGTGACGTTTTACATACGATTTCCCAGTAATTGTTTGATGTTTTAATTAAATTAGCGGCAGTGTTTCCTCCCTCTCCCTCCTTCAGCTCCACCCTCATCCACTTGTGGCTTCAATAAACCAAGATGGCTGCCAAAATGCAAGCTTGCTCAGAAACAGTAGTCAACAAAACCATGTCCACCAAGAGTCTTGAATTTGAACAGGTCATGGCTACCTGTTCAGTCATGTTCCTGCTGTGCAGATCTGCTCTCATGGCCCAAATATCAAATGGGAATGGGCCCAAATATTTGTCAACATCTGTTCTGCAAACGCATTCTGTTTAATTATGGGTGTCTCCAGCCTTGTACTTTCCCTGGGGACATTAGATACTTATCTATCATAAAAGATGGAGGTGTTTGGAAATAAATGAATTATTCAGCTGAGCAAAAATTTGAAAGATCTGAGTCTGAAATCAGCCAAAGTCAAACCTGTCTAAGTGGCAAGTGTCTAAAGGCTGAACAGCCTCCCCAAAAAGGACCTCAATGTCATTTTTCAATAACCTGGCAAGAAAATGAATACAAGAAAATGATGCTTGGCAAACACTTTACAGGTGATCATAAAATATTTAGTCATTTGTTGGAAGTGTCCCATTTTCCTCAATAAGGTAAACCTTATATATAAAAAAACACATAACTCTGTATTTGACACCCTGGAAACATTTCTTATACATACCCACTCACTGACATTTAATCACTTTAAAGGTTGCAGTAATTGGTATGAGAATACAGGGTGTAAAGAGCAATTTGCAGAGTAACTGTCATCTCAGATAGAGTAATATTAATGTATGGCCAATTAAGTCTGTAATACACCTGCCCTGTCTGTCAGAGGAAACCAGACCAAGTGGAGACACCCACGAAAAACATGGTTCACACACTAAGAGCCTCCTGCAAATTAGTCTGCTCAAGGTCAAAGGTCACCCAACAGAGAGATGGACAGGAAATTATTTCAGTGGGATTTTGTCTTTAACATAACTCAAAGTTAGGTTCATAATTAGACTTTTACACAATTTAATTAAGAACTTTTCACATTTTTTAAAATTAAAATTTATCAAATATATTAAATAGTGAAATACTGTATATCACCTACATTTATCGCTAAGTTGATGTAATTAACTTTTATCCAGGCTTTATTGCATGAATTTCCATTTTCTGCAGACCCTGTCATGATGAAGACTCATTTCTAGTCTGTGTGTGTCCATGCAGCGTCTGGGAACATGTCTGAAGGTTTCTGCTCATATTCTTCTCTTACTGGATGAATGCTCACAAACTGTTTATTTGTTGTAAAGTCAGGGTGCACAAAATTACTCGTGAATTTTGGCATTTGACTTCAAGGGGAATGAATTATTTCAGTTTTTAAAAGGATGAGTTCAATCAACAGTAAAACCATAACATGGCCTCAAATGGCACAGTCAGACACAATTCTTTGGCAAGTGTTTTTCATGACAAGTAATTTGCCAGTGTATTCGAATCAGCAGCACAGATTTTAACAGGGTAAATCCACAATTTTACACTAGGAACAGCAGGGAACTAAATAAAAATATGTGCTCAAGAAGGCTGGGATTTAACAAATGCAAAAAACTTTATATGCGCTGGTACTCCACTGATTACAACAGAGAACTTTACTGCAAAACTCACCCAGTGACTGTGTCACTTTCCAACATAAGATTTTATCCAAACTCATGTTAAAGCATCTGCTGGAAGGAGTAGCTGTTGCTAAGCAACAGCTAAAGCTCACAGCATGCTAGCTACAATTATGTTGAAAATTTGGTAGACTGTGTCCCCTTTGGTCACTTTGTTAAGTGATTAGTGAAATGGAGGTTTGATCTACGACTAAGAAGCTATAATGGTATTGTAGAATGTGCATGATTACACAATATGTTTAATGCAATAAGACTCACATTAAAGAATGATACAAGCAGTAAAAAGCAAAAATCATTCGCGGGAAAAGGCATGTTATGTCAGTGTTGACTGTTCTCGTGTTAATATGCACTGAACAGACTTGAACATTTGTTTTTTTTCCCAAACTGTTGCACCACATAGGCTACTGTGGGCCATATATAAAAGGTGTCATAAAAATGTATTCAGTTCATTTCATGACTATACACTTCAAAGTCATTAAATAGTCTAGAATTTGAGTATGTGAGGTCTTACATGTGACACTAACGTGGTGATTTGGTGTTTGAATTTTCCATCTTTGAATTATTATTTGTGTAAATATGTGTTAAACACTACATCACTATTTCTGACATTACAATATAATCTTTTAAACTGGTTGTATTGTTGTCAAAAGGTAAATGAAACGAACTCACTCACCTGCAAAAAATCTGCACAAGATTATTTATGCATTTCTTTCCTTTAGATTTACATAGACTGAAGATGACCAAAAATCTAAAACTCAGACTTACATTTGGTTAAATATTTTCTCAAAAAGGTCTCAAAAGACATTCAGGTGTCTAATACAAATAGATGTCCTGAAAAATTAGAAGATTTCACCTATATTTTGGAGCTGCATTTATCTTAGACTGTGAAAACACCATGGGCAAAATGATTATTGTCTTTATTTAATATGGTAAAAGTACCTCCTGCTGAATTTAAGAGCATATTAATGAATCATTAAACCGAAGCCAAGCCAAACCCTGATTATCCTGCATGTTTCAGTGGGGAAGCCACTAACCTCAGCCATAAATTTCAGTGTGAAGGCACTAAATCACAGGTGTCAAACATGCGGCCCGGGGGCCAAATCCGGCCCGCCAAAGGGTCTAATCCGACCCATGGGATGAATTTGTGAAATATAAAAATTACACTCAAAATATTAACAATCAATCCTTTTACTTTCAGGAACATATAAAGCCCTACTTTAGTCTGAAGTGGGTCAGATTAGTAAAATACTACCATAAAAACCTACAAATAATTACAATTCCAAATTTTTCCTCTTTGTTTTAGTGTAAAAAAAGTGAAATTACATGAAAATGTGTAAATTTACAAACCAGCCTTTCACAAAAAATGTGAAACACTAAAAATGTGTTAAGAGAAGTGTAATTTGCAGATGCACTGTGATCTGTAAGTTTTAATGCACATTTACAAATAAGCAGAGGCAGAATATAGTTAAAATTACACTTATTTTTCTTAATAAATTTCAGTTTTTTCCTGGTTGTTCATGTTATTCACATTTTTAAAAAGCCAGTTCATAGATGTAAGCGTTTCCATAATGTAATTTTACTTTTTCACTATAAAACACATTGAAATGTTTGGAGTTGGCATTATTTATATATTTTTATGTCATTAATCCACTGGTCTGGCCCACTTCAGATCATACTGGGGGGATATGGCCCCTGAACTAAAATGAGTTTGACACCCCTGCAGTAAATGGACAAGAAAATAAGCAAATAAGTATAATATTAGAGGAAACTGGGAGGGACAGGAGCAAATGAATGAAATAAGTTAATGAGGTAAAAAAAAAAAAAAAAAAAAAGAAAAGCTTTGTTTTGCAGCAAATGTTTTCATGGAGGAGGGGTGGGGGTGGGGTGGGGGGATGGGGGGGAATCTCACCTTGAATGACCCATTTTCTGTCCCACATTTACTGATTAATTAGACAGATTTTGATAATAATAAATAATAATAAATAATAATAAATTGCATTTATAAAGTGCTTTTCATTCAGCGGAATCTCAAAATACTGCAGAGAAAAGACGACCCAATAAAAAATAAAAAACTATATCAAGACTAAAAAACTAAAGCAAATAAAATGATGTTCAGTGATTCAGATGCATTTGTTTATTGATTGATTTAACCATTTCTTTATTTTCTACTTTTCTTTAACCCATAAAGACCCATACATTTTTTTTCTGGTGCCTTCCAAATTAATCTTTCTCTACATTTAATCATTACCAAGTGATTTATCACCATATATCATAATATCATTTTTTCAGTGTAAATCATATATCCTCCTATATTTAGTTTACTGACCATGTAGATGTTCAGAAAAGCTTATTATATCAAAACAGAGAAAATGAAAGAAAACGTGGCATTTTCAGCAAAATAAATCAATAACTCTACATAAGAAAAAGCCAAAGAACAACCACCACTGTCGTTACATTTGTCATTACTGTCACTTAGATTTGGTTAAGTATTTTCTCAAAAAGGTCTCAAAAGACATTCAGGTGTCTAATACAAACAGATGTCCTGAGAAATTAAAAGATTTCGCCTACATTTTGGAGCTGCGTTTATCTTGGACTGTGAAAACACCACTGGCAAAATGATTATTGTCTTTATTTAATATGGTAAAAGTACCTCCTGCTGAATTTAAGAGCACATTAATGAATCATTAAACTGAAGCCGAGCCAAACCCTGATTATCCTGCATGTTTCAGTGGGGAATCTACTAACCTCAGCCATAAATTTCAACGCGAAGGCACTAAATGGACACGAAAATAAGCAAATACGTCTAATATTAGAGGAAACTAGGAGAGACAGGAGCAGATGAATGAAATGAGCCAATGTTTAAGCGAGGTAAAAAAAAAAAAAAAAGCTTTGTTTTGCAGCAAATGTTTTTATGGAGGAGGGGTGGGGGGTGGGGTGAAAATCTCACCTTGAATGACCCATTTTCTGTCCCACATTTACTGATTATTTAGACAGAGTTTGATAATAATAAATAATAATAAATTGCATTTATAAAGTGCTTTTCATTCAGCGGAATCTCAAAATACTGCAGAGAAAAGACGACCCAATAAAAAATAAAAGACTATGTCAAAAATTAAAAACTAAAGCAAATAAAACGATGATGTTCAGTGATTCAGATGCATTCCTTTACTGATTGATTTAACCATTTCTTTATTTTCTACTTTTCTTTAACCCATAGAGACCCATACATTTTTTTCTGGTGCCTTCCGAATTAATCTTTCTCTACATTTAATCATTACCAAGTGATTTATCACCATATATCATAATATCATTTTTTCAGTGTACCTAGTTTCCTAGTTTACTGACCATGTAGATGTTCAGAAAAGCTTATTATATCAAAACAGAGAAAATGAAAGAAAACGTGGCATTTTCAGCAAAATAAATCAATAACTCTACATAAGAAAAAGCCAAAGAACAACCACCACTGTCGTTACATTTGTCATTACTGTCACTTAGATTTGGTTAAGTATTTTCTCAAAAAGGTCTCAAAAGACATTCAGGTGTCTAGTACAAACAGATGTCCTGAGAAATTAAAAGATTTCGCCTACATTTTGGAGCTGCGTTTATCTTAGACTGTGAAAACACCACTGGCAAAATGATTATTGTCTTTATTTAATATGGTAAAAGTACCTCCTGCTGAATTTAAGAGCACATTAATGAATCATTAAACTGAAGCCGAGCCAAACCCTGATTATCCTGCATGTTTCAGTGGGGAATCTACTAACCTCAGCCATAAATTTCAACGCGAAGGCACTAAATGGACACGAAAATAAGCAAATACGTCTAATATTAGAGGAAACTAGGAGGGACAGGAGCAGATGAATGAAATGAGCCAATGTTTAAGAGAGGTAAAAAAAAAAAAAAAAAAGCTTTGTTTTGCAGCAAATGTTTTCATGGAGGTGGGGGGGGAATCAAACTGATATTTAGCCCCTACTGGCTTTTTTCCTGCTTTTGTTTTATGCAAGGCTCTTTTTACCACATGGTAGTGACAGATTGTTTGAGCTGAAAGGAAAAGCCATTCGAAGCTAATTAAGCAGCCATTCCAGGCGGGGGGGGGGGGGGGGGGGGGGGGGGAGCACAGGCATTTGTCAGCGCCCGACCCAACGTGGGTTTTATTGACAACCCGGCCTTCTCAATGACAGCTCTTCCAGCGCTCGACCAATTGGAGGCGGCGCAGGAAGACAGCCGCGACGCCATTGGATGAATTGCGGCGGAAGGGGGTGGGAGAGAGGAGGACCCCACGTGGGGCCCAGGCATAGTGAGCAACACGTGATAGGGTGACGTCCTGCCGCGCAGCCGCGTTGTAGTCCACCTAGTGCTGCTGATAGGAAGGCTGGAGATGCTTGAGGTCTCCTTAGAAATAGGTCGATCAATTCAAGTCACTCAAAGGACACTCTGCTGTAGATTAAGCGGTATTCACATCTCCTGCGCACTTCGCACCTCCATGCAGATCCTTGAGCTCCTGTTTTTTCTGGGGATAGTCAGAGGGGCTTACGTCTGTGTCGTGTCTTATTATTGTTATTGACTTCCCTGCTTCTGCTTGAAATGGGAGCAGAAGGTATAATCCTCCAGGGCCAAACCCGCATGACACCAATAAAGTGTCACTAATATGTGAGAACGCACCGTTACGTATTACAGCTAAAAATAATAAATGATGTGCAAAGCAGTTAGAGGTTGTTTTGTGTGTCTACCAGCCTGTTGTGTTCCAGTCTGGCATCGTTTTTAATGATGAAACTCAGATGTGCGTCCTGATCATGTGCGACGTTGAACACCGGCTGCACAACGCACGGACACAGGAATGATTGCCTTTGTTTATTTTTTGGGTTTTTTTTATTCATTTATTTTTCAATTTTTAGTTTTATTTTTGTAATTTATATATATATATATATATATATATATATATATATATTTTTTTTTTTTTTTTTCATTTTATTTTTTATTGTCTTTTTATTTTTATTTTTTATTTTTTATTCTTAATTTTTAAATTTATTTATTTATTTTAGTTTTTTTAGTTTTGTAATTTTTAAATATATATTTAATTTTTTGTATTTTTGTATTTTTTATTGCCTTTGTTTTTGTTTCCTTTTTATTCTTAAAATTATTTTAAATTTTCAAATTTTTCTTGTATTTGTTTAATTTTAAATTTTTTGTAATGTTTACATATATATTTTTTAAATTTTGTTTATTTTATTTTATTTTTTTATCGCCTTTGTTTTGAACAAGTTGTTGAAACGCACTGAATGTCACTTCAAATCCAAAATGGCGAACGCGTGACGTCACATAGCCCCCCCTCCTTCCCCCCCGCCAATCCGGACGCGAGGTTTCTGTGTTCCCCCCACGTGGGGATAGCGCGCTGTGATTGGCCTAACACTGCCGAACACTTTTGGAAGAAGCCTATTGGCTGCGTCGGGGCCCTCGCTCGCTCGGCAGTCGGGTCCGCGTGTCAGTGCTCAGACTGTGTGTGGTACGGAGCGCGCGGAGGAACTGGCGTTTACCCGACAGCAGCAGCGGCAGCAGCTCGTGCTCAGTTCAGTTCGACAACGGGTCCGACATTTTTTACGTTTTTTCCTCGAAAAAAATCATCTTCGGACACAGCGGAGGATTGGTTTTATGGTTTTACGGCTACGGGATCTAATATAAGCTTTGTTTGAAGTTGTCTGCGGTCAGTAGGGGTTTCCAGTGTACGGAGAGGCGTACGGAGAGACGCGGTGATCCGAAGGAGCACCGGGGTTTTTAAAGGACTGAAGGGGCAGAAGAAGAACAACAACAAGAGGAAAAAAGACACGACTGGAGGAAAAAACACACGGAGACGGACATTTTCACTCCTCTGCGGTGGAGACTACAAGTCCGGGATATTAAACGCTGTGTGTGGATACTAATTTTTTACCTGTGCGGAAGAGAGAGAGGAGGAATCAGTGGAGACAAAGGTAAAGAAGGCGACATGAAGAATGAAGCTAACAAGACCTGTGTGTGTGTGTGTGTGTGTGTGTATGTGCGTGCGTGCGTGCGTGTGTGTGTGTGTGTGTGTGTGTGTGTGTGTGTCTTTTATGCTAGCAGACTTTGAAAGCAGCAGCAGCTCCTTGTTTTCTGATCTTTCCGGACCGCCAACAAACCCGCTATGCGTGTTTTTTTTTTCCTTTTCATTTCATTACCTCCGCCAAGGAGGTAATGTTTTTGTCGGCGTTGGTTTGTCTGTATGTCTGTTTGTGTGCAAGATAACTCAAAAAGTTGTAGACGGATTTGGATGAAAATTTCAGGAAATGTTGATAATAGCACAAGGAACTAATGATGAAATTTTGGTGGTGATGGGGGGGTGTGTGGGGGGGTGGGGGGCACTGATCGGCTTTGGCGGAGGTCAGCGCTCTCCGAGCGCTTCTAGTTTCATTTAATTCGTGCATGGGTGTTGCATTTCATCAATAATCATCCAGTAAACAAACATGTACACACCCATGCTCGAAAAAGGAGCAGTATGAAGAAAATCTTATATTTCCTGTCCCCCTTCTAAATAATAATAACCTTCATGTTTAGCCATACACAACTAACTATAAAATCATACTGTATAAAGTCAGACAAACCAAGCTAAATACATCCAAAGATGATATAAAATGCATACAAAACCAAGTGCAAAACTACATGTCCAGAAAGTACAAAACATAAGTAAATATGTATACCTGACGAAATGATGCAAAAACATTATATCAGACCAAAATAAGCCAATAAATATATCACAAGATGCAGTACAAATACAAAGCAAAATGTCTAAACTTATAACTGTTCACATAATCTCATTGGTCTTTCTTTATACACTTTTTTCAGTTGGAATATGTTTTTACAGTCCTTCAGCTCATTACAAAGAGAATTCCAGAGATTAACACCCACCACTGATATATACACATCTGCTTCAAAGTTTTGTGGAAGTGAACTCATTAGATTGACGACACAAACACAAAGTATCATGTTGTTGTTGAGAGTGAGATCAAAAGTGTAATCTTTGGGATTTATTTGATTCCTCAGATCAAACCTTTGCCTTGGCTGCTCTTGTTGTCTTGTTTTTCGTCCACACTAATGCATGTTGACGACGTATTTAGACAGAAAATGGTGAATATCGACACAGATGGCAAGGCAGATTTATCGGTATAGCACAATTCATACACAGGGCAATTCACAGTGTTTTACAAAAATGGAAGAGACAGGTTAAAAACACACAGTTACAATTGAAACATAATAAAACATAAATAATAATCAATTAAAACAAAGCAAAAGGTCAGAGTGCAGATAGAACCCCTTCAGTTGTTCTATGCACAGTTGAACAGAGCTTTTTTCAGCCTCAACTGAAACACTGTCACAGTTCAAGTCTGTCTGACGTCATCAGGAAGACTGTTCCAGAGTTTAGCTGCATAGAACTGAAATGCAGCTTCACCGTGTTTAGTCCTGACTCTGGGAACCAGCAGAAGACAAGTCCATGAAGTTCTCAGACCAGTCCATGAGGTTCTTAGACCAGTCCAAGAGGTTCTCAGGGTCCCAGATGGTTCATATGGGACCAACATGTCACAGATGTACTTTGGTGCTATAGACCATGGACAGACTTATAAACAAGCAGAGCTGTTTTAAAGTCTCAGTTTTAAAGGTGGTCAGTGAGATTAAGAAGCTGCCGTTTGGGTGAGTTCATCAAAGCTCAAATTCTGGCTAATTTGCATCCAAGGTGCTCGGTTTGCTCCCTGTGTATGGAATATGACCGAGCTCCTGAGCTGTGGCCCCATTCTCTGTGTGTGTAGGTCCAAAAGGAAAGGCCGTTGGGGTGATCCGTCCACCGGTCCGGGGTGATCCATCCACCGGTCCAGGGCTCTGAGTGTGGCCTCGTAGCCCACAACAGTGCTTTGTCCGCCGCCATCCTGTGTGTACAGGGGGAGGGGGCGGCGGGGATTTACCGCACCTTCTCTGGGATTACAACTACTGGGGAAACGCATTGAAGTCCCCTTGTGTTGAGAAGTCATCATGTATCCACAAGGCCGGCATCCGGTGAGTATCTGTCCGTGGAACACTGTTGGTGAATGGTCTAAGAGTGGTGCTGCTCATCCATACCTGACTGTTTACAGTTTGCACAGTGCTGCTACAGTAACGGAAAGAACTGTGTTTTCAGCGACAAGGTCACGTAGTGCTCAAATATAAGAAAATAGATCACCTCCTCCTGCTTAAAACGGACTTAATTCATCAGTCAGATTGGTATTTATACTGTGCGTAAAGGTTAATTATTCCTTTTGTGCTGTGCGCAGAAGTCTCTTAGCTGTGTGCGTTAATGTTAGTCTCATCTTCATCTGATATTACATTACTGTCAGGACTTAAAGGATGAAGTGACCTGCTCCTGTCATTGCACATGAGTAAAAGTGACAAGGCTCAGGGGAAACATGAAGACAAACAATCAAGAAAAAAAAAAAACTGAACAGGATGATGGAGAGATGAGGCTGTTACCTGCCCTGTGATGGTGTTATTTGTGTGGGGGTTTTTTTTGGTTTTTTTTTTTTACACCTGTATTGTTTTAACCCTGGCATGTTTCAGGCTCCTCACCAGCCAGGGCAGCCTGGTTTCAAGTTCACTGTGGCAGAGTCCTGCGACAGGATCAAAGATGAGTTTCAGTTCCTGCAGGCCCAGTACCACAGGTATTTGACTTGAAACAGACCTGGCTTCCAGGAAATGGGAAGAGGAAGCTCCTCTGTATGTTTTGTCCCATCTATGTAGTTTAATGCTAGACTATAAAAATATGAATAAGCTCTTGCATTTGATGTTGCAGTATATATGAATCGAAATTGTTTATCATGCATAGTACTGAGTATTGCTTTTGCATATTCAAATCCAGTTTCAGTACTGGTTGTTAATAATTCATTTTCTTCCACCAGATCTCTGTATTGACAAAAAAGATGATTACAATTGCACCAGTGTAATGTTATTTTTGATGCTCATTTGCATTTTTGTACACTCAAAGTGTAAAAAATGGTCCTTTAAACCCAAATTTTAAGCTCCTTGTTCACGTGAAAAAGGAAATCTCTGAAGTTGTACTGATGTTCTGAAGTTCCAACCATGCAACTAAACTGTGTTATTACAATTTATTTTTTGTCTGTGTTTCTCACTAAAGTCTGAAAGTGGAGTACGATAAGCTGGCCAATGAGAAGACAGAGATGCAGCGCCACTACGTCATGGTAAGCTCTATCATCGTAAAGCTGTGGCTGTGATTTAGAGCCATGTCCTCCCTTTAGCCTCAGGTGAACAGTCACAGGTGTTGCAGCTCTGATGTGTTGCACAGCCTCAGTATTGTGTTGACTCGCACATGTGTTTTCATTGAATTAGAGGGAGGGGATTGGGGGCTGAAATTGTTGCAGGGGTCAAATGTCAAACTATTGATTG
This sequence comes from Sphaeramia orbicularis, assembly GCF_902148855.1. Taxonomy (NCBI): domain Eukaryota; kingdom Metazoa; phylum Chordata; class Actinopteri; order Kurtiformes; family Apogonidae; genus Sphaeramia; species Sphaeramia orbicularis. Next base: position 9,834,081 of record NC_043959.1, on the reverse strand, counting down.
TAGGGTGTGACGACCCCCCCTTCTGAGGCTCAGGGGTCCTCTTTATTGCCCTCTACCTCCCCACCCTAACACACCCAGAGTGACCCAGTGGGGTTAATGACTAGTCTCCTGACTTTATGGCAAAATCAGACTTTCCTGTATTTTTTTTTTTTTCGTCAGAAGTGGAACATAGGGTAATTAAGTGGTGTGGTTGGGGGTATCAACCGCAAAGATAAGACTACTTACAGGGACTAAGGTTTGTGGGTAAATCAATATCACTACTTTAATATGACCAGTATCAATAGAAAACAAAAAATGGAAAACATCTATCCATCACTTCAAATTAATGTAAAGTATACTTTTTGGTTACTTTTTACTTTTTACAAATCTAGAAATCACAGTTGGATGAAATAATTAAGAGGAATTTGTGGAATGGTAATTATGTATAATAATTTCTTGGTTAAAAATTTAAGCAATTGATAGAAACTGATCAGCAGCAATTGAAAGCTTTTTAGTCAAAAAAGGGGCTGTTTACTGGTGTCTTATACTTTCTGATAATTACTTGAATAACATTACAGTTTAGAAACTATGTAACTGTTGAAATGAGCATCTAAGTCAAAGTAATGAGGAAATGAGGGTGTATTCACACCTACTTCATTTGGTCCGTTTAAAACGGACCAGAGTTCATTTTCCCAGAAAGTCCAGACTTTTTTTAGGTGTGAATACAAACATTCGAACTCCGATTTGAATCAAACAAGCGGACTGAGACCACCTGGTCTGGGTCTGCTTCCAAATGGACTCTGGGCCGGTTCACTTCTGGTGTGAATATAACTGGCCTTGAGCCGATACAAACCAAAGAACCATGCACGTTTTTGTGGTTGACGAGCCAGTGTAGCTGCTGGAAGAAGCACAGTCGCACGGATAGTCAGAGCTAATAGCAGCAGCCATGAGCTGTGGACAGACGTGGAGCAATGAGGAGATTGAATGTCTCATTGACATTTGGTCAGATGCCCATATTAGGAAACTGGCTCTGAGTTCATCACATTCGTGCTTCTATTTACAAATTTTGGTACGCTTGCAAAAAGTGTAATGAGAATGTAATCTGACCCAAACAAAAAAAAAGTCCGCATTCGAGCCGAATCCAATAAGTGGACCAAAGGACTTTGCAGGTGTGAATACACCCTTAGTCTCAAAGTAGTTAACCAACGACTTTTTAAATTTTTGGAGCAATATTGACTTTTTGGGCATTGAATTGAACTTGGGGTCTTTAATTGCACTGGTAACAATGGGCCAGTATCGATATCCAGTGATACCGATCTAGTGATAGCGATACTTTGGAAAACAGTGAACAGGTGTTGGTTAATTGGCCAAACCGCTCATTGAATCTATTTCTAAAGTAAACCACGTCATATCTGCCTTCATCATCTTTGACATTTTGTTGCAGTTGCAGTACGTCTGTTTGATTTTGGTATTAATCAATACTGTGTGACAGGGTTAAATACGCAGCTGTTCTAGCTCTACTTAGAAATGTGGAAAACATGTATTAATATCAGAGCTTCCTGATGATTAAAAAGGTCCACAGTCAGCATCACTATGCAGCAGCTGAACTTTACTACCTTGTTCATACAGAGACATGTTTACCTGACAAGTGATGTAACATAGCTGTGATTCTAAGTTTATTTGGGCACTTTTCCTCTTTTACATAAAAGTACTGCATTTAACCAGACAGTGCACTGCATTTGTTAAATATTATTTTCCTTGTAAGTAATTAGGAGGTGGTGGGAGTTGCTGTTATAAATGAACATTTGATAGGGAGAGTACTCTGCTTTACTTTGGATCAACCACAGATAGTGTTGTTTTCAGTAGTTGTATTAGCTACGCTTTGGTGTAACTTTTGTCCTTTTTGAAGCAGGACACAGAGTTTGTACTCAAAGACGAGCAGTGTCCAGTAGAAGCACAGTAAATAATGACTGGAGCCAACCGCCTGCCATCTGCACATAAAGCATGTCTTATGTCAAGTGATATGGTGATGTTTGGATGTGATGTCACTCAGGTTGGCTCAGGCAGTAAAACAATAGTTACAACAATATAATTTTTGTCATACAGTATATCTATGTAGTTGGTTAAATACAATAAAATCTCTGTGTTTCCTCTTTTTGACAAGATGTGATTGGCCGTTTGACCCATAAAGACCCAAACATCCACCGCTGACCAAAAGCATCTACTGATCTATAATGTTTAATACGTGTTCATCCACTAATCCTATCATTACATGTAAATAATTGGTGTAAAATGTAGTTTGTCATCTTTTCATGGTAATCAGATATGACCTATTTGGATGTTCAGAGGTTCCATAATCAATGTGGAAACACTGTCATCTACTACAACACTGATTCACCAGTAAAACCAATGGAGTTTGATAAATGCAAAGGTTTCTTCATTTCTCTCTGATTTTGTGATCAATAACCTTTGAATTTATTCTGAGCTTTTATGAATATCAACATGACCAGTAAATTGAACATAGGAAAATACCTGATTCTCGATGCAAAATGCAGAGAATAATATTATAATGGCAATAAATCACTCGAGAGAGGGGGAAAAAAAATCATTTGGAAGTTATGGCAAAAGTAGTTGTCCTTATGGGTTAAAACTACAATAAATCATCTGTAGCCTCAGTTTTTAGTCAAGAGCACAAATCAACCCTTAAACATGTAATGACTTGACATTTATTGTAATAACTTTCAATTGACATAAACATTTGTTTCACTGTCATATTGCCTAGTTGTATTTTTCTCTGAAGTGTCTCTAATTAAAACTGAATACAGAAATCTAAAGTAAGTTGAAATCAAGGCTCAGTTTTGGTGGTGAAAACTGAAGAAACCAGATATTTTTTTATTTTAAATTATTCCTGAATGTAATAAGATAAAGGTAACATAAAAGATGCAACAAGGTGGAAACAACATGAACTATGCAACAAGATGAAAACTGTGCAAAAGATGCACCAATGTGAAACAAAATGACATTTATGTAGAACTTGCAAAAAACACATAAGGATGCATAATTTTTTACATAATTTTCACCTTGTTGAATTTTGTTACAAGACGAAAATGACTTAAAATATATGGCAACACGTAACAGAACAAGAACACTAATTAATATTATTTTGTAATGCAGTTTTGACTTCATTTTGTTTAATGTTATCAGAGCTCTCAGTGTATTAAATTAAAATAAAGAAAATCAATGCAAGCTGTGTTCATCGTCAAGACGAAAACAATGTAAAAGATGGTTAGTTCTGGTTTCTATTCTTTAATATTTGAACTTGATGAACACTTCAGAAATCTAAAGGAACAACATTCACAGCAATACAATGATGAAGTCGGCAATAGCAAACACACAACAGTAAAAGTGAAACAACAAAACATGGAAACGTTGTTTTATTTGACAGACTAGCCAAACCCTGAAGAGAGAAACAGGTTTTATAGATCAGCCTATTTGAAATTGTCCTTGTTCATCTGTGTTTGATTCATTGTTGATATGCAGTAACACAAGCGTTTGCGTCGCCTAGTTCCTGTTTTTAATAGTTTCCTTTTTCTCTGTGTTGCAGTACTATGAGATGTCCTATGGGCTCAACATCGAGATGCACAAACAGGTATGTAGCCATATCAGGGATGGTTTGTGTAAAGCCAAAACACTGCTGTTTTTCACCCCAGTGATTGAGTAATACAAACACACACAGATACACACATTCAGACAAACACACACATACCTGACCTTAGCTTCTGCCCTCATCCTAAAACGCCTTCAGGAGGCGTCCACATACTGGCTTCCTGTAGTGAAAATGCTGACAGGCTAAACAAGACGAAGGGCACGCTGCCTGATGGGAACGGTTTGATAAGATTAAAGTGAAGTATTTGGCAGACAGGCTGAGAGGATGTGTTTTTGTATAGCTTGTCCTTCTGAATGTATGTGTGTGTGTATAGTGGTGTGTATGTGTGTCTCCCCAGTGCCAGGCCAGCTAAAAGCTCATTAGTTCAGCTGCCACCTCGCGCTGGGCAGCAGGCTGCAGTAGAAAGACTAGCATGGATGAAAACTGCAAAAATATCTGTAGCTGCATCCACACCACCCAAGGAGCTGTAAGAGTAGACTGTAGGCATGGAGGAAACCAGGACGCCCGAAACATTAAAACATCTCAGCCAGGCTCTGTATGCCTTTATCGGTTGATCTTTAGTCTGTTTGTTTTCTGTTGTTGATTATTTGCTTTCAATAATAATCTTTGTCCTTAATTTAGTACATGGTGTTAGGGTAACCTTAACATCTGGAGATCAAAAATCAATTCCAAAAAAGTTCCAACCATTTTTTATTTATCATTTGGATCTAGGAAATAATTGAAAGACGTACTGGTTCACTGTGTTGTATATCAAAATAAAGTGAAAGCTCTTAAGGGAGTCTGAGTTTCACACGGTTTGTGCCACTTCGGCTTCTGGCCAACTGTTCTGTTGGTTTTCACCTTTAAACTGAGCAGAGACAGCAGAAAATTAAGACCTGTATGTAAATTTTTGAGTTTTTTGTTGCCAATATGCACCAACTGGTTTAAAGTAGAGGTGGGCAATACTGCAAAAAATGATAAATATTTTTGTACCAGTCAGTATGGATTATCATGATAAATGTCAAATCAGTACTTGTGTTTAATTGGAAAAAATAATTTCTGTTTCTTAGACACAGTTGATGATACCAGATGATTATTTTAAATTAATCATAAAACAGCAGCAAGAAAGATGCTATGAAAAATTCACAATGACGGCAATGTGTAAGACCTTATTAGATGCCTAGGGCTATTATATGTAGTCTGGTGCTTATTTAGTTAATTTTCTGTATGTTGAATTAATGTTGTGAGTGCAATCTGAGTTATTTAACAAAATTAAAATGACACGAAAGAGTAGCGCTGCACAATATATCGTTTGAGCAAAGCGATATATGTGTGCGCAGTAGTCACATCGCAGGTCCTGTGATGTAGGAGGCAAATGTACTCGACCTGTCCTCATCTGATTTCAACCCAGGTACCTGACACGCACTGGGTGCAGGTATCCACCAGTCACAGTTGTTCTTAATCAGTTTGCTGAAGCAGACCACACCCCTGCACATGGAGTGAGTCGCTGGACACAACATTGAAAAAAAAAAGAGCAACGAACAGGAGAAAATCACTGAAAACAAAGACTTGCTGCCAAAAAGAAAAGCAACGTCAGTTATCTGGAATTATTTCGACTATAAGAAGGATGAAACTGAAACACGTGTTCTGTGTCGACAGTGCCTTCCACCTGTCGCCACAATGAGACGTAATACAACTAATTTGTTTGACCATTTGCATCGACACCACACGGCTATTATATCCTCCTGAGTATTTTTTCATTTCGCAATATATATCGCAGAGTTACAAAAAAATTGCAATGCCAGTTCTTTCCAATATCGTGCAACCCTACAAAAGAGTACAAATGAAGAAAATCTTTATGGCCTATCAAATATTTCACAAATCTTGCGTCAGAATTGTCAAACTATTCTGATAACATATTTTTACAACAATAACAATAAAACATTTAAACATTACGTAGGCCGTTAAACAAAGAGAATGTTAAAAAAAAAAGGGAAAATGTCATGATCTGATGATAACAATGGATAGCATTGTTAAATTTCATTAAAAAAAAAAACTATTACAGTTTCAGAATGTAGGTCACATGTTTTTTTTGTTATGTGGTTATAGACCCACAGTAGACTCCACAGTCTCTCTGTAACATCCACCTGTAAACAAGATGTAAACCAAAGCTGGCTTTCTAAAGATCCAACCTGAGGCCATTAAGTCAGTCGTGTAAAGCCCATCTTTTTTGTGCTAATGGACATCAGCATAATCTTTAATTCAATGGACTTAAAATGGTTGAAAAGATTAATGCGATCTCAAGATGCCCCTCTTTTATCTCTGTGCACTTACATTTACATTTTCTCTGATTGTGTCTTGCCTTCTGTTTCTCCTCTTCAATTCCTCCTTTTCCTCCTCCTCCTCCCCCATGCCCTTATGTCTTTTCATTGCTTTCCCCTCCCTCCGTCTGCCCCGCTGCTCCAGCGATGTGCTGTGAATGATGGCCCTCGTGTCATTAAGCTGTGTGATATGATGTATGAGAGTGGGTGTCTGTCAGAGAAGCAGAGAGCGGTGGGGCGGGGGCTCCGTGGCCCTCAGATCGAGAAGGTTAATGGCATCAGTGGGAGGGGAGCACGGTTGGAACAGCAGCACATTGCACAATTCATCAAGCATAGTCATTTTGTGGTGGCACGTGGTGTGTGTGTGTGTGTGTATATATATGTGTGTTTTGATGTTGTGTGTGCTAACAAGGTGTGTGCCCCCACCTTTGTGTTCTTTAGTGTTGTCTATCAGGCACTTACCACCAGTGTGTGGTTTTTGAGCAGGTTGTGGAGGGAGGCAGTGGACAAAAGGAGGAGGGGGGAGGGGGCATAGAGGCAGGAAAGGAGCGAGAGGCTTCAGGCTTAATTTGTTAATCGACTGGTCCTCTCCTGTGCATCTCCTTTGTTTATCAATAAGCCTGTTGGAGTCTACAGCATGCTCTGAATAATGCATGAATCCTGAACAAGTGTTTGTGATGACATCAGTGAGAAATAAACAGACCGCCCTTAGCATCCCTCTTATTGGTAGATGGCGAGGGAGGGTGGAGGCTAGATTCACATTACTCCACTTGTGCTGGAAGATTTATTGCAGCACAAGAAGCGACGCGATAAACTCACTTTATGTTGTTATCTCTACAAAGCTGGATTGAAAAGCAGAGGAATGAGCACAAACACACACATATGTGTATAAATAAATACTCTTTCCCTACACTCTACCACATGTGCACACACCAGCTTCAATCAGACGGATGCACAGCTTCCACTAGGTCGCTGATGAACTGAATGGTTACTAGCAGAGGGATCTGTGTGACTGCTGGGGAGTAATTTGTTTTGACAGTGTCTCTTATGATGGCAAAGAGTGCAGGGTGGAGGTAATCACCCTCGCTTGCTGTCAATAAGTGATTTTAATTAGCGCAGCTCATTAGGCTGCCTCAGCAGCGTGCCCTGCTGACTTTGTGGTGTGGGTGTGGTGGGGGCTGCTTTGTTTTTCATTACCTCTGCTCTCTGTTGTGCTCCCTGTTTATCTCTTGTACTCTTGCCTTCATTTTGATTTCATTTCTCTGGTAAATTGAAAGCAAAATGAACATGGTGGGGGAAAAAATTAATGAGGATTAAAGATCAATTCCTTTGTGGAGGTGTTTACATGTACTCGAGCATCTCAGTTGTGATCATTTTTTTGAAGTCTCTCCTGATTTTATAAACCTGAATAACCCCTTATCCTGTTTTAAGAAACTGGATTATGCTGGCGTCAGTAGTGTGAAATATATCTGGCTGCTTTTGCATGTATGCATTTTGATCCTGTGTTTGACTGCTGACCTCAACTGAATGATAAAACACAAACAATGGTGTTAAGAAATTTGTCCCACTTTAGCGCCACTAAGAATAGTTTTGATTAAGACATTGGTCCATCTGTTTTTTCCGTAATTAGATAATGAGGTTGTCTTCATACCTTATGTCGTTAAATGTGAATTGTAGGCCTATTTCCACCAACTGAATCAGCACAACTGTCCTCGACTCACCACAGCTCTTTTTTTGAAGGCCCCCCCGGCGGTGGGGGGGGGTGTAATACCTGGGACATCCGGGTACCATTGGACATTATTTCTGTTATCCCCTCCACCATGGTTCAAGTGAGTTAAAGCAATACTAAACATAACCTCAGATTGGCTAATCCAGAACCGTTGCTGCATCAGTGTCTGTCATCATGTTGCAATGATGATGAATTCTCTGGAAATATAATCAAGTCAGCTCTATCTTGATAAATCAACCACAGATTTGAAGTCTAAATGACTATACTATTGCCTGAAAAATATCTTAATATAACAATTTATTTCAGAAACTACAACTTCCACTTTTATGTTGCATCTTCCTCCATTATTGCCTTAGATGTTAATGTTGCATCACTATGACGACAGTGAGATGGTACCAAAACTGAACCACATCAAGATAAGGCAAGTTGAGCACAAACTGGCATTATTACCCCTTAGGCAGTGGAGCACATGAATTAACCAAAATGATTACACAATGCCCATTTCAACAGAAATGCTACAGTTCTCAACACACTCTGGAACCTTTTTTTTTTTTTGGGTTGGGAACGTGACCGCTCCTTGATTCGACCAAACCATCAGATTGACTAAGAACTTGCATAGTAGAAACATTGAGTTAGAGAATGAATGAAAGCAGATCCTGACCAGTGTTTCTCCCACAGAAATATGTACCAGTTGAGAACAATGGACCTTTTTCCCGTATTTACTTTTCGCTCCTGCCTTCAATGGTCAGAGTGTTCTCTTATGGTTTGTAATGATGCATTTGGTTCATGTCTATTTTGCTCTGTGTGAAAAGAAACCAAATCAAGGACACTGGTTTCTCTACATGTGTAGTAGCACTCCTCATGTCATGGTTGATGGCACTAAAGAACCATGTAGCCAAACATAAAAACCAAAGTCATTCTGATCTAGTAAATTTTTTTGATAGCATGCCTAGCCACAGTCAAATAAGTTTAAGGTTAGGCTAACAGTTACAGGAATGTCAGATTAAATTCTGTTGTAAACATCAATCGCACATTGGAGTCAGTATCCAGGACACTTGTATGCACAGACATGAATAACCAGATTTCTGTGTATCATGAATATGATCAGAACCAGGATAATCCTCTTAACAGAGATACGTCTTCGCATGTAACACAATCTGTCGCATACTTCCATTTCCTCACTTGTTGAATGACTGAATGAAACAGGAAAAGTGTCTTTTAAAAGGAGAGTCATGCCCATTTCCTGGATGGGGGAAAGACGGTGAAGGAGCAGCAGAGGGAGGGTGAAGGCGAGCCTGTGCAAATGAATAATTTATACAGGATTCCTGGAATTGTTTGCCAAGGTGATGATGGCCGACCTGTCTCTAAGCCAAAACAAACTGACTACAAGAACACACACTCTCCCTGGAGAGGTTGACGAGGTTACTAGAGGCTGTAAGACATGCTTTATTTTGATAACCAGGCTAGAACAGCGTTATACAATTACAGTGTGTGTGTGTGAACTCAGCCAGCTGATGACAGTTTTGTGTGTCAGTGCTGATGTGGTAAAATGAAAGGCTTTTTTGTGTACATACATACAGACTACATAATTCAAAGCAGGAACTATAAAGGGATTGCCCACTTGATGACAACAGAATTAAATGTAATCTCCGTATGTTCTGCTGCAGAAAAGGATGTCACTTCAGTTTTGTGAATACGACCTCAAAATAGACTGACATGCAGATGTAAAATATTCTTCATGCATTTGTAATGAACAAGATACCCCTAAGTGCCTCTTTCTCCCTCTGGTCTGGCTGAGAAGATAATTCTCATACAGCCAGCCCCCCCATCATATGCCACTTGTTTTCCTCGCCAATTGAATCCTCGTCAGAGACTCTGCTCTCCACTTGGGGGCTAATGCCTGGAGCGACAAACAGCCAAATGGCTTTCAACGCACCATTGACAGAGGGATGCAATGGAAAGAGAGGCTCTCCAAGCTCTGGTGCTACTAGACAACCCTGAGTACCTGTAATTGTGGAGCTGCAGTGAAAAGCTTTTGCCGGCTCAAAGGCTTCTGTTTTCAGTGGCTTTAAGTGACAATAAACTCTTTCCACTGCCTGTCTGCTGCTAAAAGCGCTGTGGAAAATAGTGGCTCCGAAGTAAAGTAGAAGTCATTTAAGAGGTTTGCAACTCATTGGATGTCATGTGAAATCTGTATTTCCCTCTTCAGAAAAGTAAATAAGGCATAGTCCTGTTTACAATCTGCTCATTTACTTGCTCGGTCTCATTCAAATCACTTAATCTAAAAGGGAACATCCAGAATTGGATGTTAGCTGGCCAGTCAGTTTGGTTTTTGTATCAATGTACTTTAACCCATGAAGACCCACAACAGTTTTTAGTGGTGACATTCCATTGTATCTATATTTAAGCATAACCAACCATATATATATATATATATATATATATATATATATATATATATATACACTACACTACACTACAAACAAAAAGTTAAGGATATTTATTTTTTTTTTGGTAATTTTTGCCATTTGTAAATAACCCATGTCTGGTCATTAAAAAATGTTTCAGTTCAATTCACACATAAAGTAAAAAGCGCTGTGCAAGAATCCCAACTAAAAAAAAATAGCCCAAAAATTAAAAATATCATTAATTTTTGTATACTTTTTGTATATAATGTGTGTGAATAATAATGTATGTATATATGTGTGCGTGTGTGTATATCTATCTATCTATATCTATCTATCTATCTATCTATCTATCTATCTATCTATCTATCTATCTATCTATCTATCTATCTATCTATCTATCTATCTATCTATATCTATATATATATATATATATATATATATATAGAGAGAGAGAGAGAGAGAGAGAGAGAGAGAGACAGAGAGAGAGAGATATGTGTGCGTGTGTATGTATGCATATATATATAGAGAGAGAGAGAGAGATGGTTTTTTTCTATTTAAATCATCTATTTTCCTAAATTTAATTCATAGATCATGTAGATGTTCATAAAAACTTATCATTTAAAGGTTATCAACACAGAAAACTGCAAAGTTTGTTTTATTTTTCATCAAAATGTATAAATAAGTGAACATAAAGGGGCGGCCATGGTCAGGAGGTAGGGCGGGTCGTCCAATAACCGAAGGGTTGATGGTTTGAATCCCATTCTGTCCTAGTCTGTCCATTGTGTCCTTGGGCAAGACACTTCACCCTCCTTGCCTCCAGTGCCACTCACACTGGTGTATGAATGTGTATGAATGTTTGGTGGTGGTGGGAGGGGCCGTACGTGTGAATTGTCAGCCACTCTTCTGTCAGTCTGCCCCAGGGCAGCTGTGGACACAGGTGTAGTTTACCACCACCAGAGGGAGAATGTAAGAGCCAATGAATAATGGGTCAATAATATAAAGCACTTTGAGTGGCCAAAAAAACCACAATAGAAATCTAATCCATTATTATTATTATTATTATTATTATTATTATTATTATTATTATTATTATTATTATTATTATAAACCCAGTGTGTCCATCCACTGTCATTGATCCAACTCCATGGGTTTTACTGGTGAATAGGTGTTGTAGAAGATGAGTGTTAGTTCACTACGGAGCCTCTGAACGTCCAAATCTGATGACCATGAAGAAAAGACAAACTGCACTTTACACCAATTATTTACATGGATTGATAGGATTAGTGGATCAACAGGTATTAAACATTTTAGATCAGTAGATGCTTTTGGGTCTTTAAAGGTTAAATTAGTTTTATAAGTACATGAACATGACTACTTTTTGGATTTTAGAAGCATAACATCACATTTGTTTTACATTTTCTTCTTATTGAAGGTTTCGTATTCTACAAGGTCATTTCATTGTACACCTTGCACCAATCAACACAATACGTCTAAAACACAAAGCTGTGTTTCCTTTTGTGTTTAATTATTCATCATGGTGTTATTTATTTCTTGAAAGCATTTTTTTTTTTTAATTTTGCTTTTATTTTTGATTAAATTATGTTTTCACTGCTAGTTGTTGCCTTTGTTATAATTACTCTGGAAAGGACAAGATGTAGCTGATAAACCAATTGTGTGGTTTCACAGCATTTTTCTCAGTTTCTTGTGAGTCATATTTGCCATTAACGTTCTCCTAAAAAGAAGTAATAAGCAGAAGTGATGGCATCAGTACTGCAATAACAAGAAAAACAAACTAGAAGCAGGGGAAGTCTGCTCCATTGTTTTATTTCCGAGCTCCAAATCAATCTGTTAAGGGGGGGGTAGAAGGAAACCGAGTTTGGGAACATTTAACCTTAAAAAAAATCCTAAAGGCAATTCTATGCAGTCTCAGTTCCTCAAAAACACCTGACAGATGCTCCAGTCAGAAAGCTGCGTTTTATCACATCACCCTAAACTACAAAACACCGAGTGCACCTGAGAGCTGTTTTGGCTTCAAATGATGGCTTTGTAGTAGTGGTTTTCTCTGAACAAATGGATGCCTGTCTTTATGAATCAGTTTGTGGCAAGGGTTTTGTGATGTTGTGGAGTGTATCAGCATATCGCTGTTTCCTACAAGCCTCATGTTTCTCCCCTTGCAGCCATTTCCAGAGAAGTGGTGTGATACTGAAACACTCTAATCCTACTGTGTGTCATTGTATCCAGCCCCCGCTAATGATGATGGTTTATGAGTCTCTACAGAGCCTCCCTCCCTCTCTGTCAGCCTTCCCAGTGCAGCCCCCCCTTCCCTCCCCTCCACCCCACTCCCAGTTATCCCTCATTAATTTCCCGTGCCGATCAGATCGACAGGCCGAAAATTCAATTTAATGACCTGCCTCTGTGCTGCGCCTAATATGATTTTACAGGCTGTTCTGGTCAGGGCCCCAGCCCAATTTACATAACGATCAGCTATGCCAGATAGCGTTGCCCCAGCAACAGAAAAGGGGAAAGATGAGAGAGAGAGAGAGAGAGAGGAAGAGGAGGAAGGAGGGAGGGGTGTGAAGTATTAGGAGGCTGCCTACGGTCAGACGGAGGGTGGCGAGACGATTCCTGACAGGCAGCAAAGGTCCACCCCCTCCTCTTCCTCACTTCCTCTTCTTCCTCCCCTTGCAAAATGAAAAGAGCGAGGCACAAGGCAAAAGGCGAGTAGCACCTCCTGTCCTCCTTTTCCCACTTCTCCTCCCCCTGCCCACCACCTTTCACAGTCAAATAAGTTTAAGGGGAAAATGAGTGGAATGCAAGGGTGTATAAAATGGCGGGAAGGATCTCTTCGCCCCCACACACACCTGCAGACCCCCACCCCTAATCTCTCAGAATCAATTAGTTCACCTCCCTCGGTTCAGTCAAACCACATTACCTTAGTGTCAAATCAGAGGGTTTTACTTCACCATTCATCACCCCTCCACATCTCCTTTATTCTCCTTTCTACTTTTGTGTTCCTGTCCTCTTCCTCCCCCTCCTGCTCCTCTTCCTCATCTGTGGAAAGTGCAGATTTTAAAAAAGGAAATGGGTTTGGGCAGAATGTCTTGGGACATTGGAGTGCGGTAGGCAGGCAGCCCAGCGTATCCATTTGTCCAAATGTAGTGCTGTAAGTGCTCTACGTCGGTCTGGCCCTGCAGTATCGTCTTACTCTTGCAGCTAATATTCTGTGGTCGATACCAAAGATGCCTCTGATAGATGGGGCTGCAGAGTTAACCTGTCTGCTTCAGGGTGCCCCACCCCCCTCTCTGGGCCATAATTATGAAGTATGGACCTCATTAGGGTCCCTCCAGCTAGATGGTATTAGCATATTTCAGCCTCTTAATGAAATAAGGGCTGAGTCTAATGGAGGCAGAAGAGAGAGGGAAGTAAATTTGTTTTAAGGCGATCCCAATTTAGTTAAGAAATGGTCTGTCCAGATGGATCCTGCAAAGATGTGTGTGTGTGTGTGTGTGTGCATGCATGCAAAGACACACCACACTGTTTCATAGGTAGTGGAGTCTCTTTAGTGTTTCTTTTTTACATGCAGTATACTCAGATTGTCTAAGGTGTTCTTTCTTTCTCTTGCAGACTGAGATAGCCAAACGCCTCAATGCAATTCTTGCTCAGATCATGCCATTCTTGTCTCAAGAGGTAAGTAGCAGATGGCAGTGTCTTCAAATGTTATTTTATTTTTGGCATCATGTACAGGAAATTGTCAGGGTTACTATTGCGTGGGGCAAACCAGACAAAGGGATGCCCTGACAATTTTCTTATTCAGTCTCATAAGCAGTAATTAGTCCTAAAAAGTGGTGGAAGCTGGTTATTTACTCCAGTTAAAGTATCAATGCAGTCAGCTTGAACAAAATCAATTTTGTAATTGAGGGCACCAGATAAATATAAGATGACTTCCCACATAATTAATGGAAGAAGAAAGATACAAGGTTGTCCATGTTTTCTCTAATCTGAGAAGAACCTTTGTTAAAGTGAAACCACACAAGAAGTTTAGAGGGTAAACATCACTCTGGTAGAATCAAAATACTTTATTAATCCCAGAGGGAAATTATTGCGCGTTACAATTGCTCCATATAATAAAAAGTAGCAAGAAAGAAATTATCAATACTATGACCACTACTACTACTCCTACTACTACTACTACTACTACAAAAAAAAAAAAAAAAAAAATAATAATAATATATATATATATATATATATATATATATATATATACACACACACACACACACACAACACTCTGACACCAGCAGCAATTTGTATAATATGTACTAGACAATATATTACCAATATGATAATTAAAAAAAATAAAAATTAAATAAATAAATAAATAAATATATACATAAACAGTGTGCAAAAATATTGAAACTGTTAATGAGTCCAATTGCACATGGCTTATTATAAGACAAAATGGTTGGAAACCATTGGTTAATAATGGGTTGTGTTTAAAAGCACATTACACAGGGTTCCCGCGGGGTCTTAAAAAAAGTCTTAAAAGTCTTGAATTTGCAAATTTGCATTTAATACCTTAAATGGTATTAAATTTGATATGGTAGGTTATGTTGCCATAAACTTGTTGGCTGTATTGTCTTTAAAGCTGTGGGAGACTTTCATCTCCAATTTTTCATCAGATCTGTAAAACCCCAGTCATAGCCTGAGTATCACAGAGGCAGGAGGTAACTCAGGCATCTTTGGAATTTTGTTGCGACGAGCATTGTGGGAAGCGGCAGCTCACGCCGCCGCCTGGCAGCAGCAGCACAACCATATGATATGTGGATGAAACATCGTTTTTGTTGCAGCTGCCGCTGCCAGGCGGAGCTCCGCTTGCTCTGCTTCCCTCCAGCTGCTTCAGTCGTTTCCGCATTGTGTTTGTTTCATCCATGTAATATCATATGGATGCATTGCTGCTGCCAGGTGGCGGCGCGAGCCTCCGCTTCCCACAATGCACATCGTGACAAAATTCCAAAGATGCCCAAGTTACCTTCTGCCTCTGTTTGTAAACAAATGGTTTGTTTCTGATGGATGGCACTAAAAAATTGTTCACTGTGACGGAAGAGATTCAGGTGAGCCATCACAGAAAGACTAACAGATTCATGATACTGAGGATATGACTAAGGTTTGACAGATTTGATGAAAAATTGGTGACAAAAGTCTTCTGCACCTTTAAATGTATCCAAGCTGCCACAAAATAATGTTAGTTTACTCAGTTCCGCCTATTCCAACTGTTTCAAATTATTTAACCAGCTAACTTTGCAGCCCCTGGTGAGAAATGACTTGGAACGATGGGAATCAAGGTGTTGGAGTAAATAAATACATTTTCCTAAATTCTATGAATCATGAATTTTTGCCAGTATGGCCATGAAATAGGCTGTGAAATGGACATTAAATTTTGTTCTAAGTAGTCTTAAAAAGGTCTTTTTAATTTATCTTGTAGAAACCTGTGGGAGCTCTGATTACATTATCCACTGTGTCAAATCTTCATCTTCTTCATGTCAAAAATTGTGAATTGTGGTGTAAGAAGTACAGAACAGAAGAAGAGAGGGATGGAGGGGCAGAAAATGAACACCCAAGTACAGATGATTACATTCACCACATGGCCTAGATTTACTATGAAATGAACAAAGGGATTAGCAGATAAATGTAACAGTTGTGAAATGGAAAAAAATAAATAAATAAAATAGCAGTTATCAAGAACTTTATACTTTATTAATCCCAGAGGAAATTGTTGTTAAAAGGCTTTCTGGAAAACTGTAAACATTCAGGACACCAGAAACAAAGCATAGCTACTAAAACAACCAGCATTACTAGTAATCATACTTGAGGAAAGTATTTCTTGGTACTTGCACTGTTGATTAAACAAGTTCTTAAAGGCAACAAAATCCCATAGCACTGTAATACTGGTAACACGCAGAAGGCTATGATTTGTTTGACTGTTGTATTGTGTACTTTGGGTTTCACTAGTGACTTTAATATGTTATGGGGTTCTTTTTTCCTTGGCTGAATGCCCTCCTGTTTACTTACTTGGTAAACCATCAGCGCACACAGAACTGTGTGCCATTTTTAGTCTTTTTGTTAATGTTTCTCCCTCCACTGGGAGTCTAATCTTTGTGTTCATGTTTCTGTAGCATCAACAGCAGGTGGCCCAGGCTGTTGAACGGGCAAAGCAGGTGACAATGACTGAGCTGAATGCTATCATCGGGGTACGTGGACTTCCCAATCTGCCTCTCACTGTGTGTATACCCCCTTTTCTTCCTTCATTTGACCTGAGGCCAGGGGCAAACCTGCGCACACAGAGGACAACTGGCACTCCAACACAGACATATAAGCTATTCAAGCATGCTACATTACACTTACAGGTTTATGTCACCTTTGTACGCTTCAGCTGAAGTGTTACATTTTGAGCACTGCCTGGGAAAGGGCAATAGATTCAGGGGGAAAATAGCAGGGAAAAGGGAGTAAGAGTGGCCCTGTGCACTAATCTGCAGCCATTTTCCTCCTCCTGTGTGTGGCCTTTGTAAATATACAGACTGCATACAAACCAGTTGTGCCTCGTCCTCTTCACTTGTGCAGGATTGCCCCCGTCTCCAAAGGTTCATAATGTATTTTATTTGAGTTCATAATGTTTGCAATGTGCAGTCAATCTGATGTAATATCTCAAATTGTTGGTTAACCCATGAGCTGGCAGTGCGCAGGGTTGCAGCTGAGTCAAACAGTGTCTGACGTACAGTAAGGCAAAGCGCGCTGAGATCAGATCACAGCATTTCTCACATTTCACTTTGGCTGCACTTTAATTAGATAAAAGGCTCCAGCCAAGAGGCTTGCCCCTACCTCTGACCTGATAGCAGAGGATTAGAGTGGTCAGGTTAGGACAAGCACTGAGAGTGAACAAACACTGAGGGCAGAGCAGATATTTAGCTGTCGTGGAAAAGGGATTTGTGGCTGCAACAGTGTTATTTCTCAGCAGGCTTTTGGGCTCTTGGAAAAACTTTTCAAGTTATAAACACTAATTAAATAAAAAATATTTCTGTGTGTTTGATTTAATTGAGAACATCTGCAGTGAGCCAAACTTTAACACTGCACTTCAAAACAAAAAAGTCTGTAATTGACCTTTTGTTGCCACAACCGTACATCCACAGTCTGATTTAAGTACACTCAGGCCAAATTAAGTTTTCGGTGATTTAGTCTCCATCTGCTTTTATTTAAAAACTCAAAGACTAGCTGGTTTTATTAGCCAGATGGACCCATATGGATAGCTGACCCTTTTGATTCACCCTTTGTAACAGAGGTTAGGCAGCGGTTAGCTCGTCCCTGTGGTGGGAGGTCAAGTCTAATGAGAGGCAGATATCAAAATTCGATTAAGGTAAATGAGCCAGGAGCACCCCCCACCCCCCACCCCCACCCCCAGTTTTCAAAGTAATTACTTCCTTTTTTCAACCAGCTCAGACTGTCCACAACAGGAGTGACCCTGCCATCATTAAGGGTGGGCAGGGCTTGAACACCAGACACACACGAAAACAGACTTTAATTATTTGGGCGAGGATGTGGCAGGTGATCAATCTTCATGTCCCAGCAGTCAGAGAAGAGCTGTGGTGTCCTGTCATTAAACACAATGTGATGTTCAGGAACAATCAGACGCTGCGTTTTCTGTAGCAGTTAGAGTGGGTTTGAGTTGAGTTTATGGACTGTGTGACGCATTAATTCCATGTTAAGTTTTACTATAGAACACTGTAGGGCTGTGATAGAACTATCATGCAACCAGATTGTGATTTGTTATGTGTCAATGACTGAAAGGCAGATCGGTTTGGACATGGGACGTTTTGCAGATGAGTATCAGCAGAACTTGACACTGATTGTGTCTAATAGCAAACATTACTAACCTTGATGGAAAATAGTAACTGAAAAAAGAAATTACATGTACCTAGATTTAAAAAAAAAAAAAAAAAAAAAAAGATGTTTTATGCAACAATTTGTAGCAGCTTTTTGTAGAGATAGAGTGGAGAGAGTTCTTGTCTGAGTTATATCAGCTTTTGCAAACTCAGTAGAGCTCTAATATCTAGGGCTGCAACCAATGGTAATTTTAATAATTGATTAATCTGTAGATTATTTTAATAACTATTTGATTCATTGGATAAACACAAAAGACTTAATTCTCAAAGATCGGTATTTAACCTAAAGCAGTATAGGCTGCAGACAAGTCATGACTGATTGCATCCTCACAATGGCTTTGGGTATAGTTAGCGAGCACTAACCCGCTACCTAGACTTGTTATGGCTAGAGACTAGCAGGCTATAGTCTTCAACCAGCTCCGGTTATAGGCTATCAAACTAGTGTTGTTTGTATTAGTTCCAGTCAATAATAGGTAACGTTAGTCTGGTGGTCTGATAAACGTATGAAAATGTTATAATTACAATGATAGTATCTAACTAGCGAGCAGGCTAAAGTAATCGCGACGTGTAGGCTATCTTAAGCTAGGTTATGATTGTGGTCCTGGTGGCCACGGGAGCCCCATTTGCCCATTTCCAATTTTGGCCATTTTCTTCTCTCCTTATTCAAGTTTTGTTATGTAAACGGCACACTACATTTCAGGTAAATGGGGCTGCTGTGGTCACCAGGAACATAATATAAACCTAGCTTTAAAAATCTGGCCCGGCATCACTACTGATATCTATAACAGGCTTTGGACAATGACGTTTGATATGACAGCTCTAACAGCTCATCTGAAGAATGCAGCGCGTAAATATCTATACAAAAGTAGTTGTATGGTAAAACTTTGCCAAGACTCTATACTGTGTTTTGGTTTTATTTACAGATGTGAGATGCACACTGAGGAACAGGGTGGAATGCATTCACTGCACCAGTGTTAATTTTGTTGACAAATAATTTTCGTCATAGTCTTCATCAACGACATTTTTTCTGACAAAAACGAGATGATAACTAAATAAAATGTAATTCACAAGAGCAAAAAGACTGACTAAATGTAGTGACACTTTCGTCAGCGAATAACAACTAGACGAATAGGTTGGCCAGAGACGAGATCCAGTCAGAAGAAAGAGGGAGATAGAGGAGTTGAAACAACATCCACTCGATAGGAGGAACAGGCGGGATACCCAAATGGAAGGTGGAGGAGGCTTTACAAGTTGAGAAGAGGTCCAATCAGAACTGAGCTTTGGAAGGCGCTTACGTTTATTTTGATCCAACCGCTAGCAGAGTATGTTGAGTGGACACTGAAGCTGCACATGGGAACTGAAAGATGTTGTCACTTGGGAGAAAGAGAAGAGCAGATATATGGGAACATTTTGCTTGCGATATTAAGGCCAACCAAACGAATTGTAAACTATGTTATTACCACTATTATTCAGTGGTATTTACTGCTGTTGTTGTCAAGGCTTAGAAATGTGTTTTCAATTCTATGCCATTTTTATTGATACCAAGTTCAAATACCTGGTGGATTTGTGACATCCTTTGAAATGTTTTTGACAGTCTTAGCCATTGAAGTAGTTTCAGGTGAGCTCTATTTATAGTTAAATTGGTTTATTATATACCAGTGGCACTGCTGTTTTTACAATCTTCAGTTTCATGGAAAATGCCATGTGCAGTTTGTTATGATTAATGCACATCTTAGCCAGGGAAAGTAGGACTCTACTTCTCATTGTTTTTCTATTGTAATTGAGATGCCCTTTAATGAGACCTTTGGCAAATTAAGATACATTTGTGTTTGAAAGAACAGCAGTGAAATGTGTGTATACTGCACATTCGAACCTTAATGACATTCCATAATACTTAGAAGTTTCATTTAATCTGAGTCAAAATTATAACCTCAGATACCCTTTATATCATTACATAACAAATGTTTAATGATATTAAGTCTGAACTAGACTAAAACTAAAATAGTTTACATGACTAAATTATGACTAAAACTAAATATTTTCATCTAAAGATTATGACTAAAACAAAATAAAAAATTGTCAAAATTAACACT
>NC_043959.1:9456471-9476471 GCF_902148855.1 Sphaeramia orbicularis | reverse complement strand
TACTTTTAGCTCTGTGTTCTCTGACTGCACTATTTACAGACTTTTTCAAACCATGATCTCTCTCTCTCTCTATCTATCTATCTATCTATCTATCTATCTATCTATCTATCTATCTATCTATCTATCTATTATAAATCAGAATGCTGGAAGGTCTCAGAGCATCTGTGTGTGTATCTGCACAGTTCTGAGAAATTGAGATGTTTTAAACTGACCAGTCGGGTTCCTACAGTTGAGGAATTGTCCCATCCACATTAAATATCTCGGCAAGTTGATAGGACCAATATCTTGGGAGATATTAGTCATTTTGGAATACAGTAGCCTTCCAGTCACGTTGTGTTACCCATGACAGGTGACCAAAAGTGCAGTACCATGCTGCTTGATGGGAAATGAAGTTAAAAACAGAAACAACGCATTTACTAACTTCAGTCCATGATGGTTAGCGGGAAGCGCAGGACCACGCTACATGACAGGAAATGTTGACCGGAAGCGTAGTACCATGCTGCATGATGGGAAATGAAGTTAAAAACAGGAACGACGCATTTCCTTACTTCAGTCCCTAGATATCAGTATTAATATGTGTTGGTACAGATTGCTGCCACAAGACGTCAGGGGTCACATGATTTACACTACCGGTCAAAAGTTTTAGAACACCCCAATTTTTCCAGTTTTGTATTGAAATAGCTGACCTTGACCTACTTTTTCCAGGTCAAATGTCCTTGTGTAATTATGATGTCTGAGTACTTTCAAATATAAATATGCATGTAATAAGTTTTACACAAAGACAGTCTGATCTAAATTAGAGGGCAGTAACTTTGAACAGAATCTTACAATATATTTGGCCGAGGGGGAGTAAAGTGTGCAACACATTATGTTACTGTATTGGGGGGGGGGGTCCGGGGGGCGTCAGAACACCAGTCAGTATCTGCTGTGACCATTTGCCTCATGCAGTGTAACACATCTCCTTTGCATAGAGTTGATCAGGTTGTTTATTGTGGCCTGTGGAATGCCAGTCCACTCCTCTTCAATAGCTGTGCAAAGTTGTTGGATATTGGCAGGAACTGGAACATGCTGTCGTATACGCCAATCCAGAGAATCCCAAACATGCTCAGTGGGTTACATGTCTGGTGAGTATGCTGGCAATGCAACAACTGGGATGTTTTCAGCTTCCAGGAGTTGTGTCAGGATCCTTGCAACATGGGGCCGTACATTATCATGCTGCAACATGAGGTGATGGTCGTGGATGAATGGCACAACAATGGGCCTCAGGACCTCATCATCGTATCTCTGTGTATTCAAAATGCTTTCAACATAATGCACCTGTGTTCGTCGTCCATACCATACGCCTGCCCATACCATAACCCCACTGCCACTATGGGCCATTCGATTCACAACGCTGACATCAGCAAACCAGTCACCCACACAACGCCGTACATGCCCTGTACAGTGAAAACCAGTATTCACCTGTGAAGAGAATGCCTCTCCAAAGTGCCAGACATCATCGAATGTGAGCATTTGCCCACTCAAGTCAGTTACGACAATGAACTACAGTCAGTTCAAGACCCTGATGAGGATGATGAGCATGCACATGAGCTTCTCTGAGATGGTTTCTGACAGTTTGTGCAGAAATTCTTTGGTTATGCAAATCGATTATTGCAGCAGCTGTCTGGGTGGCTGGTCTCAGACAAGCTTGGATGTGGAGGTCCTGGGCTGGTGTGGTTACATGTTGTCTGCAGTTGTGAGGCCAGCTGGATGTACTGCCAAATTCTCTGAAACACCTTTGAAGACAGCTTATGGTAGTGAAATGAACATTCAATTTACAGGCAACAGCTCTGGTGGACATTCCTGCAGTCAGCAGGCCAAATGCACGCTCCCTCAAAATTTGTGACATCTGTGGCAATGTGCTGTGTGATAAAACTGCACATTTTAGAGTGGCCTTTTATTGTGGCCAGCCTAAGGCACACCTGTGCAACAATCATGCTGTCTAATCAGCATCTTGTTATGCCACACCTGTGAGGTGGATGGATTATCTCAGCAAAGGAGAAGTGCTCACTGACACAGGTTTACTGTAGACCGATTTGTGAACAATATTAGAGAGAAATAGTCCTTTTGTGTTCATAGAAAAAGTTATAGATCCATCATGAAAAATGGGAGCATAAACAAAAGTGTTGTGTTTATAATTTTGTTCAGTGTATGTGCACACCAACGCTGTTTCCAAAACAATCATGGTGGCCTCATTAAAGGTTAGAGGTTATAATTTTAAATCCTCTGGTAGCAGGTTGCATACAAAGCATTTTCAAACAGCACAGCCCTTGACTTAAGCAGTCCAAGAGATTTCAGAGACCTTCAACTTTATCAGCAGCCACACTGTATACTAGGCCTGTAACGGTACACAAAATTTTCGGTTCGGTACGTTTTTGGTTTTGAAAGCCATGGTTGGTTGTTTTGTTTTGCTTTTTTTGGTTCAGTACAGGAAGAAAGAAAACCCCTCAGAATGTATTTAATGCATTTATTATGAATTTTTGAACATTTCCCCCCCAATTTTTAGAGGCAATAGAATGTAGAAAAACAGAAGTAATGTAATTCTGTTGCTGTAAATCAAATAGAAAATAAAATAAATATTACTAGATGTATTTTAAACGTTACTATTGCACTTTTCCCTGAAAGGTAGTTTTGAACAAACAACAAAAATCAAATCCCAGTTCTGTCAGTTCACATTCTGCAGAAAAAGAACAACAAAATTCCACATGAAGTGCAACATTAACAAGAGGGCAAACTCTTGAGGTGGGGGGGGGCAGTTATATACATGGGGGTGTGGTCCATAACTAACGTAACTAACGCTGGTGTGAAACGAAAGTGAACATACTTGCATACTTTCAACGTCCAACTCCTGGGTTCTATTCCTCCATTATACAGTGTGTGTGTTTGGAAATTCTATTACATTTGGAAAATTACATGAATTTTTAATAAACACCTACTTTACAGTTTTTTTAAAGTGTGTATACATTTTTTTGGGGGGACACCCTGTATATAAACCATATAGGAACATAAACCAGCTAACCAGCAGTAAACCAGATACAAACATATATAAACCAGATACAAACATATATAAACCAGCCAACCAGCAGTAAACCAGACACCTTAGCAGATATCTCATATCTTAATCATCTGCAGTTCCATTATTAGCCAACTGTGCTTCATTTCAATTCAGCTAGCTGTTGCTAGTACCATCAAACGTTTTTTTTTAACATTATGAAAGGTTACAGCCCTCTATAATTTGATTACTTTTCTGCCTCCTCTTTTCTCTATTGCCCTACGCAACTGCCTATGTGGCCTATGCCACAAACCGGCCTCGCACATGTCTGCAGACTATGCAATGAAATGTACCGAATATCAGGTTACGATACTTAACAAACTACAATAATTAAACATTATCAATGCAAGTTGTCGTATCTGTGTTGTCATGGATGAAAACAACGAAGCTAAGCTAATGAGTCCACTGTTACAAAAGTATTATTTATGTGAACACAAAAAAATCCAAAGTTAAAGAAAGGAGGGGAATGTGGACATGGTTGTGATTCGAGAAAAGGTGACTTATGATGACAATTTACAAAGAAAGCTTGAGATTAGTAGTTGTAGCTACGTAAACATGCCGGACACAGTGATGAATGTGTTATCATCATCATCATCATCATCATCATCATCATCATCATCATCATACACAAACATGTACCCATTAAAATGACTGTATTTAAGATACAAATGGATATGATTACATGAGGACACTAATGATTAAGGTTTTATAGAAAAATTTGAAGTATTCTTCATGCAGAGGTACTTGATGCCTCTGCTGTTACTTGTTAGCTGCACACCTCTATACAATGGTCAGTCCACCGTTATGTTTAATATATGGCCGTAACTGATACTTAGTAACTGATCAGTGTCACTAGTTAAAATGTTAAGTAAAGACAGTGAACACGTGTGATTGAACAAACAGTTCTAGACCAATACCACAAAGGTGGTACCATTTACAGTCACCAGTAAAGGTGTGTTAAATAAAATGTGTCATATGTATGTGTATGTATGCCACAGATAAGACATTTCCAATCGGATGATAAAATAACCTAAACTAACACCTCTCATCCTCAAAGCCAGCTTTCACATTTATTCAGACTTAGATTTGGCTCTGGGAAGACTTCCACTGTCTGTTCAAAGGCAGAACAGTGTGTCCCCCAGTTTTCCATCTTCAGGGCAAATTACACTGATTCAGCCAGCTATACATAAGGGGCTTTTGTTACACAGCTAATGGTTCCACGGAAATACATTTGACCTTGACAAAATAAAAATCACATGGAACAAGAATATTCCAAATAATACTCAATAACCAACAACCAACTTCATCAACTTAGCTCATCCTAATTATTGGAAGCACCATTTGTGCTATTTTGCAGCAAGAGTGCTATGGTTTAAATTTACATTTTTACCAATAGTTAATGCATGTTTGCTATTGTCATTTGCTCCACCTTGTTTTGCTGGGAAAAAAAATTAAATCAGTACACAATAACTGTGAGTCTGACACTGTGGTCTGCAGCACAGGGGCTCCACAGGGGACTGTCCTGGCCCCTCTCCTGTTCACCATTTACACAGCCGACTTCCGACACCACACAACAAACTGCCATCTACAAAAGTTCTCGGATGACTCAGCCATTGTCGGTCTCATTAACAACGGAGACGAAAATGAGTACCGAGAACTGAACCAGAACTTTGTGGCCTGGTGCCAGCGGAACTGCCTCCAGATTAATGCTGGAAAAACAAAGGAACTGGTGGTGGACTTTCGCCGGCACAAGGCCACCCCTCCCTCTCCGGTGAACATCCAGGGAACAGACATTGAGATAGTGGACTCTTACAAGTACCTGGGTGTTCACCTGAACCAGAACCTGGACTGGGCTGCCAACACCCAGGCCCTTTTCAAGAAGGGCCAGAGCAGACTCCACCTACTGCGGAGACTGAGGTCCTTCGGAGTGCAGAAAGCTCTCCTGAAGACCTTTTATGACTCCGTGGTTGCATCTGCCATACTGTACAGTGTGGTCTGCTGGAGCAGCAGCATCACGGCAGCAGAGAGGAAAAGACTTAACAAACTGGTGAGGAAAGCTGGTTCAGTTCTAGGCTGCAGTCTCCATCCAGTCGAGGTGGTGGGGGACAGAAGAATGACAGCGAAGCTGTCATCAATCATGGACAATGTCTCCCACCCCCTACATGAGACTGTAAGAGCCCTAGAAAGCACCATCAGTGACCGGCTTCTTCACCCACGCTGCACAAAGGAGAGATACCGCAGGTCCTTCCTTCCCTCTGCTGTCAGACTTCACAACCAGTCCTGCTCCCATTAGATCAATGCACAATGTGTAATAACAACCCTCCCTCCACTCCACTTATGTTATTCAATCCGTATTTATATATTTATATATATATTTATATATATATATATATTTTTTATATTTATAACCGTTTGCACTACATCATATCGAACAATATTTGCACTCTCCTTTTAAACACTTTTTTATTCAAATTTATATGACTGTTTTTATGTGTATGTGTATGTCTGTGTATGTTTTTTTTATGCTGCTAACAACACTGTGAATTTCCCCATTGTGGGATCAATAAAGGAATATCTTATCTTATCTTAATAAGTGAACTGGTGTCAAGTCTTGTAGCCCTTTCAACCCCAATATTGTTGAATGAACAAACTCAGTCTTCTAATTCCTGAAACACTCTTCAACTCATAAAGGCCCAAACGACTGCCAGTGACCAAAACAATCTATGTAAATGTTTCATACCCATTAATCCACTAATTCTATCAATCCATGTAAATAATTGGTGTAAAATGCAGTTTGTCGTCTTTTCATGGTCATCAGATATGATCATATTTGGGCATTCAGAGGCTCTGTAGTTACCATGGAAACACCGTCATCTTCTATGACACTGATTCATCAGTCAAACCCATGGAGTTGGATCAATGTCAGTGGATAGACATGCATGTTTTCATGTTTAGGTAATGATATATTTTGCTGTAACAGTCACTTTTTCTTTAGTCTTCTCTGTTTTGATATTATAACCACTGAAGTTACTCAGAGCATTTATGAACATCTACGTGATGACTGAATTACATATAATAAAATACCTTTTTTACATTGAAAAATGCATAATGTAGAGCAGTGTTTTTCAACCTTGGGGTCGGGACCCCACGTGGGGTTACCTGGAATTCAAATGCGGTAGCCTGAAATTTCTAGTAATTGATGAAGAAAACCAGAGAAAACGCCTATGTAAAGACATGCTTTTAGGTCAGATATTTGAGCATATTTTTAATTTATTACAATTTTGATTTTATATACTTAATATTTGGAACCAATATTCACTTTTAAAGTCTTTGAAATTGTTCGTTAAGCATCTTTATGTCATTTATGCAATAAATTATATATATTTTTCAAATCGGACTTTATAATTTTTGTGTGTTTTTTTGGCCTTTTGTGTTGATATAGTAGGTTAAAGAGGAAAAAAAATAATAGGCAGATGAGATAGATGAAGTTGTGCTGAAAAAGAAGATACCAAACATGGGTATAGGAAACATTTGTTTATATAGTATATAAAGACAAAATCAAAAGAACTCAAAAACAGCCAAAATAGGCTCAGACCACTAACGGTTCAGATGCTGCAGCTCTTTCATAATTCACATTTTGAGTTCTTGTTTGTTCAGTATTAATTGTCAGCCTTGTAAATATAAGCTGGACTGACTGTACATATCCTGACCAAGGAAAATAAAATTAATTTCAGCAAAAAAAAAATTTCCCTGTTTTGAATGTCTGGGGTCGCCAGAAATGTGATGCTAAAATGGGGTCATGAGCCAAAAAGGTTGGGAACCACTGATGTAGAGGATAATATACTACATGGTGATAAATCACTTAAAGGGTGGATTTAGGGAAAAAATACTCATTTGGATGTCGCCACACAAGTAGTTCTGGGTCTTTAAGGGTTAATACAACACAACAGACAACACTCAGCCACATCTGTAATGTCATTTTATTTGCTGATAAGCCAATGACAATTCTTTGTCCTAGCTTTACATACTTAACATTTAGAGATTGTCACTACCTGGCCCATTTTGACTATGATCCCCTTTTTCAGTTTTATCCTGTAGTGATGTTGCCCTGTGGGTGGATACACCCCATCTTTGAAGCACCAACCAAAGCCACGGGGAGGTCTGGTATAAAAGGGGCTCAATCTGTCTCCCCCTCTCCACCTCCCACACTAAGCCTCAGCCCTTCACTCAAGCTTCACTCTCTTCTCTCGGGGGAAACATGTATGTCAGAGACAGCAGGTGTGAAGTAAGATTAGAAAGCACAGGAAGAGCAGAACGGGAGGCAGAATGATAATGGGTAGGAAGTGTGCAAAAACATGTGGATTGTGTTGATGGTGTGGGTGTCTGTTTCTCACACTCTATGCAAGCCAGGTCTGTTTAAGTTAATTCTGTATGCTCGTGCATCAGCTGTGCACACATACTGCTAATGGCCTTTGTTTCTCCTCAGAGGATGTTCATCGTCAGGCCCATATGACGGACAGCTTGGTGGCTGGCACTAGTAGATGAAGAAAGCTCCCAGGCCATCCACTCCTCAGAGCAGCAATTATCTCCCAGCCTCAGCCTCACACCATGGGCCTACATGAGAATGAGCCCAGGGCCATGCCTCAGTGTTTGGCATCCTCTGTTTGGAAATGCAGACTGCATACACAGACCCAGGCACATAGAAGACACCGGCTGACGGATGGACGCCAAAGCTCACCCATACAGAGTGATGGACTGGAGGGAAATGCAGGTAGAAGAGGGATACTGCAGCTAAAATTTACTTAGGGGGTCAAATGAGTGGCCATTTTGTCAAAAAAAAAGTTGTAAGAAATGCATAGAACTGTGTTGAAATAATTCTAATCAATTTGTGCACAGACTACTGATATTATTTGACAGTGGAAGCTATATTTTCAGAAATATTGGATTTTGAATAGCACGTGTATGCGAAAACTTTAGCTGGTGGACGGACGTGATATTACCCATGATGATCTGGTCAGTACCAGTACTTTATTAGGAATAAACTTATAGACTTACTATTGCTAATTCTCCTCTTATTCCTAAATGTTAGTATTGTGGATCTAAAACAATACCAGCTGACACAAAAACACAAAATGTGTCAGTGGACAGATGTGACATGGTTGTTACAGATCCCATCATACTGATGCTCTGCAGCCATGTCACCGTTTCCACAAATGATCCCTGTGCAAAAACTAGGATCAGAATTATTTATTGTATAGTTTATCATCATACTAAAGAGGAAATAACAATATAGAATTGTTATTTCTTTATAAAAATGCTTATTATTAGAAAACTGTGACGTGTGACATTCTTAATGTATGTATTGGTGTAACATAAGCAGGATGGATCAGCACCATACTCCATATTGCAACCTGTAAAAATAAAACATGTGATATGTACTATAGAATCTGGTAAGAAAAATTGGGGAATCTAAAAGAATAGAATATTTGTTTTTCTGGTAAATTCAGTTCAAATATAACTTGGCCATTTGTGACATGAAAATATAGCATTAATTGTGATGAAATTGGACATTTTTGAGCTGAAAACATAGTTCATATGACCATCAACATGTTGCAATAGAACTGAAATCCTGTGAATTTGCATAACTTGCATTTACCAACACAAAGTTCCTTTGGGGACTCACTTATATTGATTTCTTACGCACAAAAACAGAAATAAGACCTCTAAGCAAATTTTAGCCGACTACCATCCTCCAATGTCAAACCCTTCATGAACCTGAGCAGCTACGTAACTGAGTGTATGGGAAACAACATGGGTCAAAAGATGTTTAAAGGGGAGGAGAGATAGAGAATAAACAATGACAGTGACTTCTCAGCTGTAATAGGCAGTAATAATACATGGCATATTAAATCATTACAGATTTGGTACGCACTACTCAAAACAATTTCGTAGTAATCGCTCAGGTTATTTGCATTTTTGTGAAATGATAGTTGGTTTTAGTGTAAATACAATAAAATGACATGAAAATTTTTACATTTTCAAACAGAAAAATTTGGGGTTGTGAGTATTTATAGGTTATTCTGATAGTATTTTACGGATCCAACCCACTTGAGATTAAATAAGGAACCTGAACTAAAATGATTAATATCTTCGGTGTAATTTTTGCATTTCACAAATTCATCCCTGGGGCCATATTGGATCCTTTGGTGGGCCAGATTTGGCCCCCAGGACACATGTTTGACACCTGTGATCTATATGATCAGTGAATTAAATACAGAAAAAGAGATGAGTTTCAAAGAAAATGTAAAATGCAGAAGACAATATTAGAATAAACAAGGACCAAAATAGCTCTAGGTCTTTAAATGGTAACTAGTGATAGTACTTAACTACCTAGACTACATCAGCCAGAAACAGTTTCATAAAAACATCCAAAAAAATATTTTTTCCATTTGTCATAATAACATTTTTAACCTAAAAGACCCCATGTAAAACACTGTTCAGTCCACAGTCAGATCCCACCTGCAGCTGTGGACTTACTACAGAGTGGTGATCTACGTTCACTTCATATCCAACATTTAATCATCTAACTTCAAACAAACGCAAAAGGTTATGAGGTACATTACGAAATAATAAATAAAATGAGATAATTAAAACTATCTGCTTGTAGATTTAAGTTAATAACTGATGCTGCAATGGGAAGCTTTTGGAAAAAAAAGAAAAAACAAAAACTAAAGGTTTGGTTAGAACAGGGGTGTCAAACTCATTTTCTTCCGGGGGCCACATTCAGCCCAATTTAATCTGCAGTGGGCAGGACCAGTAAAATAATAACATGAAAGTCAATAAATAATGACAACTCCAAATTGTTTTAGTGCAAAAAATACCATTCAATTATGCCAATATTTACATTTACAAACTATCCAAACAACAAAGGATGTGAATAACCTTAAAAAAAATGGAATTTGTTAAGAAATTTAAGTAAAATTTTATCAATATTATGCCTTGATTTATCATTTATACATGTGCATTATAGGTCAGATCTACAAAGGCACAAACATTTAGTAACAGGTAGAATATTGTTAAAATTGCACTTAATGTTCTTCAGACATTTCAGGTTGTTCATATTTGTTCAAGTTATTCACATTTTAAAGGATAGTTTGTTAATGTAAATATTTTCATTATTTAATGTTTTTTGCACTAAATCAAAGAGAAAAAAAATTGGTGTTGTCATTATTTATAGGTTATTATGATATTATTTTTGAGTTTGATGCCCTAACTTGCACTTACACAAATACCTCAAATATACAAAATATTTTAGTAACTGGCAGAATATTGGCAAAATTACACTTCTCTTAGGACATTTCTAGTTTTTCATATTTTTTTGTGAAAGACTAGTTTGTAAATTTACACATTTTCATGTAATTTCACTTCTTTACACTAAAACAGAGGAATAATAATTTGGAATTGTCATTATTTGTAGGTTTTTATGGTAGTATTTTACTGATCTGACTCACTTGAGACTAAAGTAGGGCTTTATATGGACCCTAAAATAAAAGGATTGTCTGTTGATATCTTCAGTGTAATTTTTGCATTTCACACATTCATCCCACAGGGCCGGATTGGAACCTTTGGTGGGCCAGTTTTGGCCCCCGGCCCGCATGTTTGACACCTGTGGGTTAGAATTAATTCTATATGCAAAGTGAAGTAAATCTGTGACTTGTCTGGCACAAACAGCAGCACATATGGCACATATAAACAAATGTAAAACTACTGTCAATATTAGCCCGTTTGGTTATTTGCTTGCCAAGCCCATTACTTACATTGGTGTTTTGTGTCTGTGCCCAGAACAAACACTATTTCAAGTGAATTCTTCTCAACCAGCTGAAGATGCTTGTACATCCCGCCCATTTCCCCAAAGATAAACATTTTCCCAGCTGCTCTTTAGATTTCCTCCAACTGGCAATAAACAATAAATTGTGTTGTGATGCTTACCTTAACCCTTTCGTGCATGAATTATGAGAACCTGAGTCGAGATTTTTTTCCTGAATGTTTTTATTCATCTTTAGGCATGAAAAAAAAACATTGCGATTGAATTTTTTTATTTATTTTTTTTACGAACCTGTTTTTCATTTAGTTAGAAAAACATCCACTTAGCTGGACACCATGCATTTAATTTTTGAAGCAAAGAAACATGTATTTAAAACTCATAATCAGAAAGTCATGTACTGTGTGAAAACTATTCATTCATTTTTTGTTTATTTGGAGCATCTACAGAATACATGCAAATTCAAAATTCCAAAATCATTCATCTACACTCGAAAAGGAGTTGGAATAAGAAAACTATGAAACAAAAACATGTTTCATGCAGATAATCTGATGTTTTCTCACATTTTAACATACACTAATGCTAGTTATTACTAACTTCATGGAGATAATATGCAAAAAAAAAACTGTTTTGACTAACAAAACTGTTAATTACAGTCTAATAACAATTAGCAATTGATTTAAAACATACTAGTGCAGATCAGGTTTATCAAGAACAGCAAAGTTACAGTAATGGTATGAATTGCAGTGGATGGGATGATGCATAAGTGTCCACTGTGTCAGCTGATATAATAATAATAATAATAATAATAATAATAATAATAATAATAATAATAATAATAATAATATGCATTTATAACACACTTTTCATTCAGCAGAATCTCAAAGTGCTACAGAGAGAAGATATGGAACTAAAACAACAAAACCTATGAATATACAACAGAACAGCTGTAGATAACTGTCCACTATAGTGACCACTATGCATGAAAGGGTTAATATGAATGAAAATCATATACTTTTTGAGTTTTGTGTTAAGGTCACTGGTGTCAGAAACATTCCTTTAGTCCAGTGGTTCTCAATTTTTTTCTGTTGGGCCCCCCTCTGGAGGATGAAAAATCTCTAAGCCCCCCTCAACCCCAACAACACTGTCACAGTGGTGCAAGTATAACTTTTATTGAAAGAGACATCAATATCATAACAATACTTTTTTTTTTAAGTTGGGTGAAACAGTGGTGCAGTGGTTAGCAGTCATTCCTCACAGCAAGAAGGTCCTGGGTTCGATTCCAACACCAGTCGACGGGGGGTGGGATCTTTCTGTGTGGAGTTTGCATGTTCTCCCCATGTGTGGGTTCTCTCCGGGTACTCCGGCTTCCTCCCACCATCCAAAGACATGCACTGATAGGTTAATTGGTTAATCTAAATTGCCCATAGGTGTGAATGTGACAGTGATTGTTTGTGTCTATATGTTCAGCCCTGTGATGAACTGGTGACTTGTCCAGGGTGTAGCTGGGATAGGCTCCAAGCAACCCCCGTGACCCTAGTGAGGATAAAGTGGGTTCAGAAAAATGAATACTTTTTAGTTTTCCTTGAATAATTTGTTGTGCAAAATGAAAAATAACTTAGATTTTTGCTTGAGCAATAAAAATAAACTCAACCAGACTGCTCCCTGAGGCAATATTTTTCCAAATAAAAACAGGAAATGTGCAATTATCTTACAACTGTGGTACGGATCGTGTTGAATGGAAGTCAAATGTGTGACTTTAAATCTTGCTCCAAAAAATGTTGGATGAACATCATAAATCATACATCATGAACCAAAATGGAAAAGAAGAAGAGGAAATGTAATGTTATAAGTTGCTTGCTTAATCTTTGCATTACAACCTCTTTTGCTTGAAGAATCTTTTGTTTTTGCAGATCTAACTTGTCATATTCTGATTTAATTTTTAACTGTATTTTGTATCCTTATTTGTACTGAGCAGTCAGTGAAAGGTTTGGTTTGTGTGTGTGGTTTTGATGAACTCACACCTGTCTGTGCTGAACTTAGAGAAAAGGTCAACTGCAACAAGAAAGATCTAATTTTATAGCTTTAGAAAGTAGTTGTGGTAAAGACAGTCGAGCAGAAAAAACAGATTATGAACTAAGGGGATTTTTGTGGTCCAGAAATGCTAGCCTAATAGTGCAGGTGTTAAGCAAGAGCTGTGCACATGCAAAAGCATGTGCTTTTCTTAGAATTAGCTTATGGAGTGACTGACATGTTCTGCGTAGTAACTACCATTAACCAATCATAAACGTACGATGAATGATGTCATCGAATAATGGGAGTCTCCAAGAGTCACTAAAGACTATAAAAAGGTAATAAAGGAAACTCTTTTTTGGGGGGGCTTTTTCTTTTTCTCTCTGTGACGAAATGTGTGTTTGACGCTAGATTCTTTTTGTAACTTTTTCTATTTTTGCCTGAAGCAATAAATCAAGCTATTGTTTTAACTTTTTAAAACCTCAAACCTTCTTTTTGGTGAATTCTTCATTTCTCCTGGTTTGGTCCTTCCATCCAAAACATAACAGGTGAGTTGATTTAAATTACGCGACCCCCCCCTCTGGTAAGCAGCCTAAGTGGAGTAGTCCAGAGCCACTGTTGGTCCAAAAATCTCTAGAACACGCAGCTTTTTGTCCAAGATAACCGGAGATTTTTGGTACCGAGGTGGTTTAAAGATAAAGAAACTGGGGCAGTAGTTCATTAACCAAAATTAATTATGGTTTTTGAGATTTACTGCTTGCTGCATGTTTACGCAGCTATGACAATAAAGTTACTTTTTTAGAACAAACTAATTTTGGTAACAACAATGAACATTTGAACAATATCAATGACTGCAATGAGCCTGTTTCCATTACACATCTCAGAACATTAAAGTCCAAACTATACAAAAACAGAAACATTGCACATTTTTCTTTTCCAGTCCAGTCCTTGTCCATTTTCCAAAACTAAACTCTTTGTCTGGTCTAGTGACAGATCACCATGGCAGTAGATTTGTTTGTTGTACGTCCCTAAAATGAGTCCTGGGTGCTCCAACGCTATGTGCTAACCTGAAGAAGAAAAAAAAAACACCTAGGAGTGATCCCATGCCCTCCCTAGCAAGTCTTCACGCCTCCCCAGCGGGGCCCACCCCACAGTTTGAGAAACTCTGCTTTAGTCCATTAGATATATTTCCTTGTTCGTGAAACACATTCACTTCGTGTCTTTGGGTCTCAGTAAATTTCATTACAGAATTTCTGAGAGTCTGCTCAGCAGCTCAAAGTGACTCAAGTAACAAAAGATGAAAACAATTTTCACATCCAAAAGTCCAACCCAGGTTTGTACCAAGGTCCTAATAGTTTTGGATTTTTCCATTATAATTTAGTTTTATTTAGTTTTGACTATTTTTTTCTCTAAATCAAATAGTTTTAATTACTTTTTAGAGCAGGTTTGCATGTTTTTATTAGTTTTCGTTTTTTTCTAAATGCTTAGTTTTAGTATTAGTTTTAATTTTTTTGTGTCTTTTACCTTCCTCTTTGTTATATTCAAATAAATTGCGTACAGGACTCTGCTGCTTTCCCCCAACTTTAGTCTCCGACTCTAAACAACAAGTGACGAGAAGTGACGGACCGTGACATGTCGTATGGTGTCACCAGCTAAAACTGCTTGAGTGAAATAAATCGATCTCACATCAATCTGATATTGTCAAAGATGAAAATGAAGGGAATTTTATCTATAATTTTTTTACGTTTTAGTTAGTTTTGTAAGCACACAATACAGTTTCAATTAGTTATCATTTTTTTCTTTTAATTCTAGTTTTTATTTATTTCAGTTAACAAAAATGTTTTTTCAATTCTAGTTTTCGTCATTTCGTCAGTTGTCATTAACAATAATAACCTTGATTCACATTTTATTGTTACAAGATAGTTTGTAAATGTAAATATTTTCAGAATTTAATGTTTTTTGCACTAAAACAAAGAGAAAAAAATGGTGTTGTCATTATTTATAGGTTATTATGATAGTATTTTTGAGTTCGATGCCCTAACTTGCAGTTTGCAAATTCATCTCGCGGGCCAGATTGGACCCTTTGGCGGGCCGGTTTTGGCCCCTGGGCCGTATGTTTACCACCTGTGCTGTAGATAATGTATTTTACACCTGGTGTTTGACTATACCACTAAGCATACTTTTTGTGAGGGATTAATAAACAATGCCATTCCTGTTTGTCCTGGCACATTACCAAAGGTCATGCTGTACAGACGGTGATGGGTGAGTCCTTGACTGCTGATGAACTGACGGCCATTGAACTTGTTGCATAAATTCTCAAGCCGATAATGCGCAAACTGCCATGAGAGCTCCTGTTTGCAAACCAGCAGCTCCAGTCTGGTTTATTTAGGCTTCCAGGTAACTTCTAAGAATGGAGTGTTGGCACAAAAAATTGACTTTTCTCAACACAGCAGAGACGTTAGCCTAAATTTATTAGCAAAGGGAGAATTAAAATGCTTGACAGCTGGATTAATTTATCAAACTAAGGCACAGGTGTCAAACACGTGGCCCGGGAGCCAAAACCCGTCAAAGGTTCCAATCCGGCCCGTGGGATGATTTTACAAAGTGCAGAAGATATTAACAGTCAAGGGCGTCGAACTTAGAAATAATAGCATAATAACCTACAAATAATGACTCCAAATGTTCTTCTTGTTTTAATGTGAAAAAATAATATGACATCATGCCTATAAATAATGGCAACACCATTTTTTTCTCTTTGATTTATTGCAAAGAACATTAAACTCTGATATCCTTTAATAATAATAATAAAACGTCAATAACCTGAACTAATGTGAACAACTTGAAATGTTTAAAGAAAAATAAGTTTTCAATAATATTCTGCTGGTTTTGTGTCTTGGTAGATCTGATCTGTAATGCACACATATAAATATTGATCAAATTTTTCTTATTATTTTGTCTTATTTTTCTTCAGAAATGTCCGTTTTTTTCAGGTTATTCACATCTTTTTTGTTTGGATAGTTTGTAAAATGTAAAGGTTTTCATAATTTAATGTTATTTTATGCATATAAAAAATTTGGAGTTGTCATTATTTGCAGATTATTATGCTATTATTTGACTGGTCTGGCCCACTGGAGCTCAAACTGGGTTGAATGTGGCCCCTGAAAGAAAATGAGTTTGACACCCCTGAACTAAAGCAATGTTAATGGCAAAGGTTAAAGTTAAAAGCAAAAGACTGTGTCGAATAATATTTGCAGCAGGAAAAAACAACATACGCATTTGAAAACCCTCGGCCTGAATTATCAGGTGCACTGCTGCCTCCAGTGGCCGGACTTATCAGTGCACGGCAAAGTTTCTGGACAGACGGACAATCAGCTGATGACAATACCCTACTGCCAGTGTGGCTGAGGGTAAAAACTATGGAAGTAAATCTGTGTCATTAGATTTTGAATTATGAAAGACATTGAATTTCTAACACTGATTTTTTTTGTACTGAAATTAAGCATCTGAATTTTTTGCAACTGAATTTTTGCACCTGAATTTTTTTCAATTATAAATTTATGAACATAGTTGAGTTCAGAGACAAACAATCCAGATACTTAATTTCAGTACAAAAAAATCGGATACTTAATTTCAGTGCAAAAAAAAAATTCAGATACTTAATTTCAGTGCAAAAAAAAATTCAGATACTTAATTTCAGTGCAAAAAAATTCAGACACTTTTAGTGGAAAAAAAAATCATATACTTAATTTCAGTGCAAAAAAAATTCAGATACTTAATTTCAGTGCAAAAAAAATTCAGATACTTAATTTCAGTGCAAAAAAAAATTCAGACGCTTTTAGTGGAAAAAAAATTCATATACTTAATTTCAGTGCAAAAAAAATTCACATACTTAATTTCAGTGCAAAAAACCCCCAAAAATCAGATACTTAATTTGAGTGCAAAAAAATTCAGATACTTAATTTGAGTGCAAAAAAATGCAGATACTTAATTTGAGTGCAAAAAAAAAAAATTTCAGATACTTAATTTCAGTGCAAAAAAAAAAACAACAAAAAAAATCAGATACTTAATTTCAGTGCAAAAAATTCAGATACTTAATTTCAGTGCCAAAAAAAAAAAAAAAAATTCAGATACTTAATTTTTGTGCAAAAAAAATTCAGATACTTAATTTCAGTGCAAAAAAAATTTCAGATGCTTTCAGTGCAAAAAAAATTCAGATACTTAATTTCAGTGCAAAAAAAAAAAAAAAAAAAATCAGATACTTAATTTGAGTGCAAAAAAATTCAGATACTTAATTTGAGTGCAAAAAAAATCAGATACTTAATTTCAGTGCAAAAAAAAAAAGAAATTCAGATACTTAATTTCAGTGCAAAAAAACAAACAAACAAAAAAAAAAATCAGATACTTAATTTCAGTACAAAAAAAAAAAAATCTGATACTTAATTTGAGTGCAAAAAACCCCCCAGATACTTAATTTCAGTGCAAAAAAATTCAGATACTTAATTTCAGTGCAAAAAAATTCAGAGACTTAATTTCAGTGCAAAAAAAATTTCAGATGCTTTCAGTGCAAAAAAAATTCAGATATTTAATTTCAGTGCAAAAAAAAAAAAAAAAAAATCAGATACTTAATTTGAGTGCAAAAAAATTCAGATACTTAATTTGAGTGCAAAAAAAATCAGATACTTAATTTCAGTGCAAAAAAAAAAGAAATTCAGATACTTAATTTCAGTGCAAAAAAACAAACAAACAAAAAAAAAATCAGATACTTAATTTCAGTACAAAAAAAAAATAAAATCTGATACTTAATTTGAGTGCAAAAAACCCCCCAGATACTTAATTTCAGTGCAAAAAAATTCAGATACTTAATTTCAGTGCAAAAAAATTCAGAGACTTAATTTCAGTGCAAAAAAAATTTCAGATGCTTTCAGTGCAAAAAAAATTCAGATATTTAATTTCAGTGCAAAAAAAAAAAAAAAAAATCAGATACTTAATTTGAGTGCAAAAAAATTCAGATACTTAATTTGAGTGCAAAAAAAATCAGATACTTAATTTCAGTGCAAAAAAAAAAGAAATTCAGATACTTAATTTCAGTGCAAAAAAACAAACAAACAAAAAAAAAAATCAGATACTTAATTTCAGTACAAAAAAAAAAAAAATCTGATACTTAATTTGAGTGCAAAAAACCCCCCAGATACTTAATTTCAGTGCAAAAAAATTCAGATACTTAATTTCAGTGCAAAAAAATTCAGAGACTTAATTTCAGTGCAAAAAAAATTTCAGATGCTTTCAGTGCAAAAAAAATTCAGATACTTAATTTCAGTGCAAAAAAAAAAAAAAATCAGATACTTAATTTGAGTGCAAAAAAATTCAGATACTTAATTTGAGTGCAAAAAAAATCAGATACTTAATTTCAGTGCAAAAAAAAAAGAAATTCAGATACTTAATTTCAGTGCAAAAAAACAAACAAACAAACAAAAAAATCAGATACTTAATTTCAGTACAAAAAAAAAAAAAATCTGATACTTAATTTGAGTGCAAAAAAACCCCCAGATACTTAATTTCAGTGCAAAAAAATTCAGATACTTAATTTCAGTGCAAAAAAAAATCAGAGACTTAATTTCAGTGCAAAAAAATTCAGAGACTTAATTTCAGTGAAAAAAAAAAAAATCAGATACTTAATTGCAGTGCAAAAAAAAATTCCGTGCTACAAATTCAATGTCTTTTATAATTCAAAATCTGATGACACAGATTTACTTCCATAAAAAAGATGTTAAGAACACAAGAAAGGTTTCCAAATAGGTGTCTGTCTGTCAAACAACAAAGTGCCCCAGGCCAGAATAAGCATGAATCCACATCTCTGTGTTTCCTCCTCCTCCTTTCTTTTATTGTTGCTGCTGTATATTGTGTAGACAGGGCTGACAGAGAGACAACACTTAGCACACACAAACACACAAAGCAACTGCTGCTTCTGTGTGTGCTCTGCTAATATTTACACTGCCAGGATGAAAACTGCCAGGATTGAGTTTGGCCATTCAAACTAATGTTTGACTAGTATTAGAACAACAGCAAGGGAACACTGTCTGAGCAATAAGGCTAGTACCCAGGAGGTTAGGCCCAGATGGGGGGGGGGGGGGGGGGGGGGGATGATGGCATTTTTTCACACTAGTTAAACATTTAGTGAGCCGATGTTTTTACTGATGTTGGTGCTTCTTTGTTCTGGCCTTTCAGTGGAGTTGTGTGCCTTGGCTAACATGAACAGTATAGGACAAAACAAAACACATAAATAACTAGACCAGTGGTTCCCAGCCTTTTTTGGCTTGTGACCTCATTTTAACATCACGAATTTGTGGTGACCCCAGATATTCAAAACAGATTTTTTTTTGCTAAAATTAATTTTATTTTTGATCATGTAATAGTTTGCTATACTATGTTGCAAATAAACATTAATTTTAGATGACATTTGGTCTATATAAGGTATATTATTATGGATGGAGGCAGTAAATCCAGGTGTAGATTACTGCACAAAGGGAGAATTGGCTTTTCCTTGGTCATTATATGTACTGTCAGTCCAGCTGTGATTTACAAGACTGACAATTAATACTGAACAAACAAGAACTCAAACTATGAATTATGAAAGAGCTGCAGCATCTGAAACGGACCACAATGAACATTTGACAGATAAACAGAACCACAGTGCTGCAGTTTCACACTCACAGTTTGTCATGTCTGCTATGGATTGGGATTGTCTCTCTCAACTCACCATATGTTTTTTGTTAATAATTTTTAAATTTTTTTTTATTTTTATCACTTACTTGAAATTTCAGGTGACCCCATTTGAATTTAAGGCAACCCCATGTGGGGTCCTGACCCAAAGGTTGAAAAACACTGAACTAGGCAAAGACAAAAATAAAGTCACGAGGGTTATAATTCATTAAGGCCAAATATGTTGTAAAAAAAAAAAAAAAAAAAATATATATATATATATATATATATATATATATATATATATATATATATAAAAGCAGAATTTACAATGAACATTTAGTTGTTTTTTCTCAGCAGGCACTACGTCAATTG
>NC_043959.1:9356471-9448971 GCF_902148855.1 Sphaeramia orbicularis | reverse complement strand
AGAGGATTATTTTTTTTCTGTCTAATTTTGGTTGTTGGGAGTCTGATATTTTTTTCCTGTGTTTAAAAAACGTTGTCTTCAGTTGAACAAATATTATATATTTTCCTTCACACCAGAAAAATCAGTAAACATATTTAACCCTTTCATGCATAGTGGTCACTCCAGTGGACAGTTCTTCTCCAGCTGTTCTCTTGTATATTCATGGGTTTTGTTGTTTTAGTTCCATATCAGCCAACACAGTGGACGTTTATGCATCCTCCCAAACACTGCAGTTCATACAATTATTGTAACTTTACTGCTCATGATAAACCTGATCTGCAGTAACATGTTTTAGTGTAAATCAGTTGCTAATTGCTAATAGATTGTAATTAACAACTTTCTGAAACAAAAAGTGTTTGTTTGTTTTTTTTTTTTTGCATATCCTCCTGAGACCCAGCATTGCATTTTGTCCTCTGCAGGGGACAAAAGTTTGACAGTTTTACTTAAAAAATGCTGTGCATTACAAAGGACACTCCATTAAAAAAAAAATCAATCAATAAATAAAAATTATTTTTAAAAATGTATCTGAAAAAAACTGTTGCATTATGCAGTTTCCAATCAAGACAATTTTTTTAATGTAAAACAGCTAAAACTGTCAAATTCCTGGGTCTCAGGAGGATATTATCTCCATGAAATGAGTAGTAACTGATATTAGAGTATGATAGAATGTGAGAAAACATTAGCGATTTAGCAATTAGCAACATTAAAAATGTTTTTATTTCATAGTTTTCACACAGTATATCACTTTCTGATGAGCGGTCTTAAATACATGTTTCTTTGCTTCATAAAATTAAACACATGGTGTCCAGCTGAGTGGAATTTTTTGTGACTCCACGAAAAATAGGTTCATTAAAAAAAATTAATTTGCATTGTTTTTTTTTCATTCCTAAAGAGGAATAAAAACACTCAAGAAAAAAAATTTGACTAAGGTTCTCATAATTCATGCATTAAAGGGTAAATTTAAAAAGAGGAATAAAAACACTCAGGACAAAAATCTCGACTAAGGTCGTCATAATTCATGCATGAAAGGGTTAATTAGGGTTTGGAGTTTGACCAGTCAACAGCATCACTGTGACGTCCTTGCTTCCTGCGTTAGTGGCTAAAGGATCACTGTCTTGTGAGAGAATACATTTCTGACACTGAATAACTCATAGTCCTCCTAAAGCGTCTGTAACAGTGAAACTTCAGCCTCTAAAACATATCTATGAAACACATGACAAACTGGTTCTGTCAGAGGCTCCAAGGGTTACAAAAAAGGAAAAAGAAAACAGAAAAGAAAATCAGACCATAACCAAAAACAAGGACATTCTCTTGTCATTAATCGGTTTTTCATTTAGTTCTTGCACAATTAATTTGTTTTATCTTCTTACAGTGAAGTTGGCAACAGATGGTTGACCTGGAAACAGATTTAGCTTGTACAGGAAGTTCAGTTGGAATC
This sequence comes from Sphaeramia orbicularis, assembly GCF_902148855.1. NCBI lineage: Eukaryota > Metazoa > Chordata > Actinopteri > Kurtiformes > Apogonidae > Sphaeramia > Sphaeramia orbicularis. The sequence continues at coordinate 9,447,494 of NC_043959.1, read as the reverse complement.
TGACTAAAATAACAATACTACAGGTTATAAACATTATATGTACAATATTACACACACACACACACACATATATATATATATATATATATATATATATATATATATATATATATATATATATATATATAAACACACACACACACACACACATATATATATATATATATATATATATATATATATATATATATATATATATATATATATATATATATATATATATATACATATATATATGAGGGGGCCCCAAAACATTTGTGGAAAAGGGAAAGTTATCCATCACTTACCCATATAGTTATGAAAGTTTATTATATAGTTCCATAGATGGTAGAGGTTTCTATTATTAGTAGTAGTAGTAATAGTAGTATATCCACTGTTAGTACTTGTATTTGTAGTAGTAGTATATCCACTGTTAGTGCAGTACTTGTATTTGTTGTAGTAGTATATCCTTGGTTCTGCTCTCCTGGTTTCAGAGACTATATATATATTTTCTTTAGCACTTTGGGTTTTGTTCTGTCTAGACGACAGGCTGAGGTTTCTCACACAGATGCTGCTGTAAATTAATCCAGGTCTTTACTTCTGTCTAATGGCTTCTGTCAGAGTTTAAAAGTGTGATAGCTGAAGGAATAAAAGATTTTGAACATGTGTTGGTTCTTGTCTGAGAAGCATGGTAACACCTGAAGGCCTGAAGGCATCAAGGCAAACTTCAGATGTAACACATGGTGAGGGTCCTGATGATGGTCTGGGCTTTTCTCACCACCTGAAGCTCCCAGAGGGAAGACAAGTCTCTGAGTCTGACTCCAATGATCTGGGAGTGTATTTTTACAATAGCATGCAGACTGTAGTAGTAGTAGTAATAATAATAAGTAATAATAATATTAATTATAATAATAATAATAAGAAGAAGTCAACAATTGCAAACATGGTGCTAGCAGAGGAGGTATTACTAATGTTGGTTGTAAATATGTCGATAGTATTTCACCAACTCATCGTTGCTTTTCAAAAAATTCCATCAGAGACATTATTCTTTTCAAATCCATCCGTCCATCCATCCATCCATCCATCCATCCATCCATCGTCTGTCCTTCCATCCATCCATCCATCCACTGTCTGTCCTTCCATCCATCCATCCATCCGTCCATCCATCCATCCACCCATCCATTCATCCACCCATCCATCCATTCATTCATCCATCCATCCATCCATCCATCCATCCATCTTCTGCTTATCTGGGTCTGGGTCGTGGGGGCATCAGCCTGGGTAGAGGGGCCAGGCTTCCCTCTTCCCAGCCACCTCTTCTAGTTCCTCTGGGGGGATTCGAAGGCGTTCCCAGGCCAGTTCCCTGGATGTAATCCCTCAGGCGTATCCTGGGTCTGCCCTGGGGTTGGACATGCCCGGAACCCCTCACCAGGGTGACGTCTGGGAGGCCTCCTGACCAAATGCCCAAACCACTTCAGCTGGCTTCTTCCATTTGAACATTTCCAGTTGCACTGTTCTGTTTCCTCTGTTGGGTTTGCATCCACAAGCTTCCACAAGGCACACAGAAATATGCATGTAGTGAATGCAGAGGACAGACACAACGTGGCATCCATATAAGTAGGTGCATTTAATGTTGAGCATAAATAGGCCTGTAGCTGACCCTAACCCTAGCCTGAAAACAAAGTCCTGGGAAGATGCTATAATTCTGGTTTCCTTTCCGACCACTTGACCCCTATGTGGTGAAAGGTAATTATGGAGTTTTACCCAATGATGTCATCAAGCACTGTAGCTTTAAGTACTATTAAAAACAATGGTATAATGACTCCAGTGTATTAAGTGGTTTAGTTTAGTTCATTCCCTTTCTAACAATATAGGCAAGGCAAGTTTATTTGTATAGCACATTTCAGCAACAAGGCAATTCAAGGTGCTTCACACAGGACATTGAAATAAAAAGAAACACATTTAAAACATTATTAAAGAAACATGTGAAAGGTGATTAAAAACAGCAAGTAAGAAAACAACACATAAAATCCAAAAATATAAAAACACACACATTAAAGTAAGAGTTGTGGTGCAGAGTTTGGAAGGAGAATATAAAATGTAAAAAGTCCAAAGCCTTTTAGTCAAAGGCAGCAGTGAACAGGTGAGTCTGGAACCTGGACTTAAAAGAACTCAGACTCTCAGCAGACCAGATATTTTCTGGTAGTTTGTTCCAGATATACGGAGCATAGAAACTGAACGCTGATTCTCCATGTTTAGTTCTGACTTTTGGAACACAGAGTAGACCTGCACTAGACCACCTGAGTGGTCTGGATGGTTCAGACTGGACTAGAAGGTATCTGATGGATTTTGTGCCTAAACCATTCAGTGCTTTATATGTTAGCAGGAGAATTTTAAAGTCTGTTCTCTGAGAGACAGGGAGCCAGTGTAGAGACCTGAGAACTGGACTGATGTGGTCCACTCTCTTGGTCATTCTGGATCAGCTGCAGTTGTCTGATAGACTTTTTAGGCAGACTAGAGACGATACTGTTACAGTAGTCAACTCCACTAAAGATAAATGCGTGATATTTTATATATATATAAAATATATATATGATATTTATTGAACTATTTAGTTGATATTTGTCAGTACCAGTCAGGAAAAGAGTGGTATCTCTAATATAATAACTATTATCTTGGATTTCTTACAGATACAAGGAACATAAATATTTTGTATCATAGTCACACTTTTTGTTTAAAAAAAAAAAAAAACAAAACTAGAAAAGCACTCAGAGAGCGCAGACCTCCGCCAATGCAGATCAGTGCAGTGCCCCCCCCCCCCTCCCGATCACCACCAAAATTTAATTATTTGTTCCTTGTGCCAGTATCAATATTTCCTGAAATTTTCATCCAAATCCGTCCATAACATTTTGAGTTATCTTGCACATGGACAGACAGACAGACAAACCAACGCCAGCAAAAACAGAACCTCCTTGGCGGAGGTAATAAAAATATGACCATGTGGCAGGCTTCATGTATGCCCTCAGGCTTTGCTTTCTATTTTCCTGGTATCAGATCAGGTATACAGCTAAAAAATGTCATAAAACCTGAATTTTGTCCACTCATGTCAGTGTTCATAGATCACTGATTGTTTGATAAGGGATCAGTGTCGAGTCCAGCTGCCTTTGATTTCCACAGATAATCACTTGTTTTTCTCCTGTTTTCTCCTTTAACAGGCAGCCAAGGTGCATGTTTAATTGTCATGCTTTGTCAGTCAGTCCAAATGGAAGGGGAAGTGGGATCCGTGTGAACCCTCTACAAACCTGAAACTGTCTGAGCGTTGACCCTGAGTGGGTCACATTTTCTCTTCTAGTCACTAATCATATTCAGGTTTCCCTTCTCTGAATTTTAGACCTTGTACATGTCGACTTAGGTTTCATTAGCTAAACAAAAGCAGAGAACACGGTCTTCCTTTGTGAATGATAAATAAGTAACTTATTCAATTATTAAACAAATAGTGGCAAACAGTGGCACCTTTTTTTACTGACATGAGACACATCAAACTCTGAAAAGCAAACACACTGTAAGACCGGATAGTTGAGTTTACTTGAAAAATCTCAGGTAACTCGTTGCCTTCAAAAAATTAAATAATGAGTGATGAAAACTTGAGTGTATTAAACTTAAATGCTTAATTTGAATGGAATTGCTATTTTAACCCTTTCATACATAGTGGTCACTCCAGTGGACAGTTCTTCTCCAGCTGTTCTCTTGTATATTCATGGGTTTTGTTGTTTTAGTTCCACATCAGCCAACACAGTGGACACCCATCCCATAATACACTGCAGTTCATACCATTACTGTAACTTTGCTTTTCTTGATAAACCTGATCTGCACTAATATGTTTGAGTGTAAAACAATTGCCTGTTATTGTGATTAGACTATAATTAACAGGGTTTTTTTTAAACAACAAGGGTTTTTTTTGCATATTATCTCCACGAAGTGAGTCATAACTAGTATTAGAGTATGTTAAAATGTGAGAAAACATTAGATTAGCTGCATTAAAAATGTTTTTATTTCATAGTTTTCACACAGTATATCAGTAAATATATATTTCTTTGCTTCAAAAATTAAATGCATGGTGTCCAGCTGAGTGGAAACTCCATGAAAAACAGGTTCATAAGAAAATTTTCAATCACGTTTTTTATGCCTAAAAAAGAAATAAAAGAAATAAAATACTACTAATAAAAATATTTAGAAAAAAAAATCTTGATTAAGGTTCTCATAATTCATGCATGAAAGGGTTAAGTACAACACACTAAATGCCAAGTAAATTTAACTTAAAATTTGTTGCAATGTCAATTGCTTTGTATAATCATTAGACTGAATATCATCAGTTCATTGGACTCAATTCCAAGTTCATTTAAATTAAAATCATTTGCAATATAAAGTGTTTTATTCAATTATTCAACTTAATACATTGTAGCATGGATGGAAGTTAGCTCAAAGTAATTTGTAAGTTCACAAAGTGCATTTATTTTGGCAAGGCATTATGATTTCTATTGTACCAGAACAATTGTTGATGAACAGGAAAGCTACTGTTGGGCCTATGGCTGTGAGTCATGGTGCAGCTCTACAAAAATACAAAAAGAAAAAAAATAGGACCAATGGCCTTGTAGCTTACCGGCCAAATGAAAAGCTTTGGGAAATGTATCCAGATGCCATTTATTATCACCCAGTTCTGTGTATTTATTATATTACAGAAATAGCCCATGTTTTGGTCATATTCCAATCAGATCTGTAAAAAATTCAAATTCCAACTTGATATCATTGATACTGATTTATTGGATCAATCCACTTCCTATCTGTTATAATGGGAAAAATTTTCAAAGTCACACCAAATCCATAATCAGATCCAGATCGAAATAATTTCAATACCTAGTGTTGACATCATGATAAAGAAGCTGTATACCAAATTTGAAGTCAATCAGAACTGTAGTTTTGGAGAAAAAGATGATTGAAAGTTTTGTAACGGACAACAGACAACGGCAGATGACAACAGACGACGACAGACGACGATGACAGACGACGATGACAGACAACAGACAATGACAGACGACAGACAACGACAGACGACGACAGATGACGACGACAACAGACGATAACAGGCGACAGACAACGACAACAGACAATAACAGACGATGACAGATGACGACAGACGACGAGAGACGACGACTGACGACGACAACTGACAACAGATGACGACAACAGACGACGACATCAAATGACGACAGATGACGATAGACGACGACAACGCTGGACACCGCATGACGACAATAGCTTACGGCCTGTCGGCCGGTAAGCTAACATACACAAAAGGCCAATAAACACTGACATACACACATTCAGTCCAAATGAACACTAACAGCACAACCCCACTGAACCCCTGCACAGAAAAAGAACACATTTACAACAACATGAACAATACCCACAACGCAATGCACAGATAAAAAGGTGTGGTCAGGATTGAAACTGAGTGATTTAAATCCATTCAACTGAAACTGTTTCGTACTTTCGACTACGTCTACAAATTAGTAGAATATACTGAACATTTTATAGTAATGTCATAAAACTGAAGTCATTTAAGTACATTGAAATTAAAGCATTTTAGTAAATACAAATTCCAGGCTTACACTGCAGAATTGTTTTTAATGGTTACAATTACAACTGGAACATCTATCTATCTATCTATCTATCTATCTATCTATCTATCTATCTATCTATCTATCTATCTATCTATCTATCTATCTATCTATCTATCTATCTATCTATCTATCTATATTTTTTTGTTTTGTTTTGTTTGTTTTGTTTTGTTTAAGAGATTCATTTGAGTTTTCTGTTGTCAAATGTATGATCATAAGATATAAAGACAGAAATAGTTTTGTAAACTTGTAAATAGGTTTGAGTGCATATGTCTCAGAGGTTAGTTCTTTGTAACATTTTCCACTCAGTGGTACCATTACACAGCATCGTTATCACTCTAATTAAAAATAATTAAAATACTACTATTTCCTCAAACTTGGTAAAAAAAATAAAATAAAATAAAATAAATAAATAAAAAAAAAAGCAAGTGGCTGGCTGCCAGTTGGCATCAGTCACTAAACTACTGCTACTTTTGGAACATTAAGCACAAAGTCTTCTTATTTAATCAATGTCTGGGGAAAACATTGCATTTAATCCCACATTGTGTTGTTGCCTGCATGTGTGTCTCAATTCTTTTCTAATTAGAGAGATTTCCCATAGTATTTAAATTCAGTCAAGTAGGAATTTACATTTGCGTTGAATATGTTGATAGATGTTGAAACCAGGACAGGACTATATTATTTGTTGTATTGGATGGATTTCACAACACGATGCTGTAGGAACACGTCAGAGAGTGAAAAGGAGATCAGCTGATATGATGATACAGCAACAGAAATGTACGTCCACAGTACTCAGCCCTAATGAAGGTGGGTGTGTGGAGATCTGTCTCAGCGTTGTCTTTATCGAGACAACCACAGCCAATAAAAAGTCAGCCTAGGATTCACAGCATCTTAACAAAACCACACCACTGACAGCTGCAGAAACTGGAGCCTGTGCCAGGAATACAAGGAAAACGTCCAACCCACTTTGGCTCAAAGTGTTTATCCCCTAAACATGTCTTCCAGTATTTCTGTGGTTGGAAAACCCAGACCTGTCACTGCTTTGGGCAGATGACTCCATGTCCCAGTTGGTGTTGATGAGGAAACAGATAAACGCCAATCACTTACAAATGTCTTTATATATTCTAGATCTTGATTACAACAGTTTTCTGCCAAACCTGGAGCCAGGGGAGTGTGTTAGGGCATTTACTTTTATTTTACCTAAAGGACAATGAAGGCAATTCCCAGTCAGTTGTGTTTTAACCCTTTCAAGCATTAATTATGAGAAGCTTAATCAAGATTTTTTTTTTTTTCCTGGGTGTTTTTAATTCCTCTTTAGGCATTAATAAAAAAATGTGACTGAATTTTTTTTATGAATCTATTTTTCATGGAGTTACAAAAATATCTGCTCAGCTGGACACCATACATTTAATTTTAGAAGCAAAGAAACATGTATTTACTGATATACTGCATAAGAACTATGAAATAAAAACATTAATGCTGCTAATCTGATGTTTTCTCACATTTTAACATACCTGCATGGAGATAATTTGCAAAAAAAAAAAAAAACAACAAAAAAAAAAACAAAAAAAAAAACCCTTTTTGTTTATAAAAAAAAAGAAAAAAAAAAAAACAATTAAGATAAGATAAGATAAGATAAGATAAGATAAGATAAGATAAGATAAGATATGCCTTTATTTGTCCCACGGGGGAAATTTCAGTTTACAGCAGCAAAGTACAAGCACACAAGAGCAAAGAAAGTGCAAAATCAAGATAAACATAATCAAGAAAGTTATATACACTATTTACAACTGAGCACATGCTGTTCGTGTCACAGGTTTATTTGCAGGGTTTACAGTTATTGCACAGAATTTTGCACAAAACAGTTAGTTATAGTCTAATAACAATTAGCAATTTTTTCCACTCAAACACGTAAATGCAGATCAGGTTTATCTAGAACAGCAAATTTACAGTAATGGTGTGAATGTCAGTGTATGGGATGATGCATAAGTGTCCACTGTGTTGGCTGATTCGGAAATAAAACAACAAATATCCATGAATATACACATAAAGCCCTTTGAACAGCTGTCCACTGTAGTGACTACTATGCATGAAAGGGTTAATCCAGTGTTTTTCAACCTTGGGGTTGGGACCCCACATGGGGTCGCCTGGAATTCAAATGGGGTCGCCTGAAATTTCAAGTAATTGATGGAGAAAACCGCAGAAAACACCTATGTAAAGATATGCTTTCAGGTCAAATATTTGAGTATATTTTTAATTTATTACAATTTTTATTTTATATACTTAACATTTGGATCCAATATTCACTTTTAAAGTCTCTGAAATTGTTCGTTAAGCATCTTTGTGTCATTTATGCAATAAATTATATATATTTTTCAAATTGGATTTTATCATTTTTGTGTTTTTTTGGCCTTTTGTGTTGATATAGTAGGTTAAAGAGGAAAAAAAATAATAGGCAGATGGGATAGATGAAGTTGTGCTGAAAAAGAAGATACTAAACATGGGTATAGGAAACATTTGTTTATATAGCATATAAAGGAAAAATCAAAAGAACTCAAAAACAGCCAAAATAGGCTCAGACCCCTAACAGTTCAGATGCTGCAGCTCTTTCATAATTCCCATTTTGAGTTCTTGTTTGTTCAGTATTAATTGTCAGCCTTGTAAATACAAGCTGGACTGACTGTACATATCCTGACCAAGGAAAATTAAATTAACTTCAGTAAAAAAATGTCTCCGTTTTGAAAGTCTGGGGTCGCCAGAAATGTGTGATGCTAAAATGGGGTCACGAGCCAAAAAAGGTTGGGAACCACTGGGTTAATCTGTTTGAAGAGGGCTAACTGGTCAGGTGACCAAGTTCACCGAAATGATATGTTTTAACATTTGCTTTAGAGCCAGCGAGGCCTTAGCCAAAACCAGAGCTGGGGGATGACAAATAAGGCCTCCAAGTGAAACAAAACCAGATTAGCACATTTCTTTCCTCTGAATGTAAATACAGAATGCTTTTTTGTGGGGATAAAGGATAAGGCTTCCTGTAATCTATTTATAGTATTTGTTTGTATTATGTCTGTGCCGTGGCAGATGGTGTAGCCCTGCTCTGTGAGCATTCATCAATGGGATTTTTTATAGTAAAATTGAAAGTTATGGATATGGTATTATGAATGTGCCACAAGCAAATGCGTCTGAAAGCAGGCACTATTTTACAGTTCTACCAATATGGTAGTGTATAAACCACAGCATATTCAGTAATGTGGGGATTATGCTGCAGTAGGGTTATGCATAAATCAGAAGATGGAAAATATTGTCTTAGTTTACCTTCCCCATGGTTTGCTAACAGCTCAGCTGCCAGTTTCACCACTAGCAGAAAAAGATAAAAGAGAAGAAATACTAGGAAGGAATTCAAAACCATTTATCGGCAGGAAAAAAACTCTAAAGTCCTCAAGGGGACATTCTGCACTATAAAACAGTGCTTATCCTGGATTTATCGACCTCTAAGCTGGTCAGGCTAAATATGTGGTTTTCTAAAATGAAAAGCAAAACATTGCAAATCCAGGCCAACAAAACTCCCCACTTCTATATTAACCCTTTCATGCATGAATTATGAGAACCTTAATCAAGATTTTTTTTTCCTGAGTGTTTTTATTCCTCTTTAGGCATAAAAAAAACAATGTGATTATTTTTATTTATTTATTTTTTTTTTAATGAATGTATTTTTCATGGCACTACAAAAATGTCCACTCAGCTGAACACCATGCATTTAATTTTTGAAGTAAAGAAACATGCATGTACTGACATACTGAGTTAAAACTATGAAATAAACACTTTTTTATCCTCTTGAGACCCAGCAATGCATTTTTGTCCTCTGTAGGGGACAAAAGTGTGACAGTTTCACTTAAAAAATGCTGTCCATTGCAAAGGAGATTCCATTAAAAAATTAAATTTAAATAAATAAATAAATGAACAATGTATTTGAAAAACAAAAAACAACAAAAAACTGTTGCATTATGCAGTTTCCAATCAAGACAGCTGTTTAATGGAAAAAAAGCTAAAATTTTCATTTTCCTGGGTCTCAGGAGGTTAATGCTGCTAATCTGATGGTTTCTCACATTTGAACGTACTATAATACTAGTTATTACTCACTCAGATAATCTGCAAAAAAAAAAAAAAAACTCTGTAAATTACAGTCTAATAGCAATTAGCAACTGATGTAGATAAAAGAACAGGAAAGTGACAGTAATGGTATGAACTGCAGTGTATGGGATGATGCATAAGCGTCCACTGTGTTCACTGATATGGGACTAAAACAACAAAACCCATGAATATACAAGAGAACAGCTGGAGAATAACTGTCCATTGGAGTGACCACTATGCATGAAAGGGTTAAATAACAACACTTTATAATTGCTAGACTCATCTGCATCCAAATGTCTCCCTGTTCTGGCATTATTAGCTGTAACACAGTCGTAGCTCTGACATATTAAGATGTAGTGCAAGGACTGCGCTCCGGGCACAAACGATGTGCAGCTAATGCACTTTTCGAATGTATTATTTAAAAAGCGGTCTTGCTAATTGAGTTTTAATGTCAGTGACCACTCTCTCACGTGTGCTGGACCGAGCACAGGGGAAAGTTTGGATGTTGATAGATTACAGCTAGCCACTGGTGGCAGCTCTGAAGGTCATGGGCAGTGCTGGGGCAGCCACTGGAACTGTTAACCTGACCCATCTAATCACACCAAAGGGCACTTTACTCTGGTTTAAAAATGTAGACAGTATAGACAAATTCTGCACCTTTAACGTGGTTTCATGAAAAGAGGTTTAACTTTGCCCATTTTTAGCTGAAGTAAAAACTCAAAAGGCTACTTTGAAAAGAGGACACTCTTCCAAGAAATGAATGGAGCTTGGGACGAGTGGTTGAAACTACTGAAGGGTCTGATGGTTCGGTTCGTCAGGTCAAGGTGCAAGTTGGAGAGCGTGAGTCGGCAAAGGAAAAAAACTTACCGTACTTTCCGGACTATAAAGGGGCGGCCGTGGCTCAGGTGGTAGAGCGGATCATCCAATAACCGAAGGGTTGGCGGTTTGAATCCTGCTCTGTCCTAGTCAGTCCGTTGTGTCCTTGGGCAAGATACTTCACCCTCCTTGCCTCCAGTGCCACTCACACTGGTGTATGAATGTTTGGTGGTGGTCAGAGGGGCCGTAGGCGCAAAATGGCTTTCAATCATTGAACTTTCAATCGTTGAACGGCCTTCTGTCAGTCTGCCCCAGGGCAGCTGTGGATACAGATGCAGTTTACCACCACCAGAGGGAGAATGTGAGAGTGAATGAATAATGGGTCAATAATGTAAAGCGTTTTGGGTGTCTAGAAAAGCGCTATATAAATCCAATCCATTATTATTATTATAAGCCGCTACTTTTTTCTCATTTTGAACCCTGCGGCTTATACAGCGATGCAGCTCGAGTATAGAGTTATACGGGCTAATGGCCTCCAGGGGGCGCTGTAGCAGGAAGTGCAAAAGTGAGACAGACAGGTGGAAGGGGTGATGAAGAGGAGAAGTTTTAAGCTTAACTTTGAACAATCATTTTGCGTGTCATGCACAAACCCTCATCATGGAAAACACACAAAGAAATGCATATGATGCAGCTTCTAAGTTGAAACCAATCGATGTGTCTGTCCAAGAAGGAAATAGAGCTGCAGCACGGAAGTGCCATTGAGCAACAACGGAGGAGAGACGTAGAAGGTGTGTGATGGAGCCTTTCTGAGGATGTTCAACTTCGACATTGAAGAAGATGACTGCAGTGGTTTAATGAGCAGAAGGAAGATGAAGATACAGATCAATGACTTTTCTGTATTTTTTGAAGCAGCCTGTTACTGCTGTGTTACAGGCACTGTTTGGAAAAAAGCAGTTAAGGGATGGAAATAAATATTTAAATAATCTGTTTAACATCTTTCTGTGTAAATATTTCATGTCACAACGTGGACACCTGCGGCTTATAGTCAGGTGTGGCTTAAAGTTAGCCGCAACTTATATCACTGGTCTACAATTTTTTACAAATGATTTGCTTCAGACATTAAATGTGCTAAATGTTACGTATTTTAATAAGATTAATTGGAAAATAACAGACAAAAGTGCCGGTTTGCTGATGTTGTCAAGGTATATGATTAAGTGTTATTACACATATATATTGGTTTATGTACATTTATATAATAGTTTTATAAATCTTCCACTAAATAGAACCTGTAAAGTGAATGTATTCTAATGTGCAGACAGTGTTTTGAAGTAGATCTTGTAGCTCTGAGACAAATATTCCTTTTGAGTCAAACCCATTCTCTTGTTAATTCTTGAGTTTCACATTTTGACCCAGAGCTGTATCTTGGAAAGTTCAGCCAACCAGCATTTTTGACTTGATTTTTCTTTATCAGTGACTCTCATGTGGATAAATTTCATTACTTTTATTCTGGAAGCATTTTCCTTGCAGACCAGTGTAATCAGGTGCAGTTTATATTCCGGTGCACCTTATAGCCCGGAAAGTACAGTACCTTTGAAACTTTCCATCGTTGAATGGCCTATTCAAAAATTAGTGCTTTTGCTTGAAGGTGACTGAATTTGTTTGGAAACTAAACAGTCCTATTAGGCATAATGTTGGCAGTTACACAGTAACCTGTAGATAAGGTTATGGCCAGCGGTGAAATCATTCAGGATTGACTCTTGTTTGATTTAATCATGTCATAATTTGGTGGGAGTGTTAGTGGTCGGTTGATAGGTTTATTAATTTAGATTTTTCTTCCTTTGTTTTTGTCTTTATTTTTGGTTTCTGTTGGATTTTCTTCCCATTTGGTTTTATTGTTGCCACACCCCCTTTTGGGATATAATGAGGCTGATTGGCTCACACCTGTTTTGCCACAGAGCAGAGCAGGACTGTGCTGAACAGAGAAGTGAGGTGAGCAGAAAGAACATGTGAGTTTGATTTGTTTGACACATTATTTTGAACAAATATCAAGCTTGGTAGTCAGGTGGAATGTTTTTTTTTTTTTGTTTTGTCAAAGCACAGTTTAGTACACATATACCTACTGCTATACGCTGGATGAGTGAGGAGTTTGCACCCTTGGTAGGTGGAGCAAAGTATGTGGTAATTAATTGTAGTGGCATATTTTGTTCTTTTGTTTGAAATATGTGTGTATTAAATTACAATTTTAATCATGATTAATATGCCTTGTTTGCTTGTAATGATGTCTGTGCTTTTAAAGAAAATGTAACCTTAGTACAACTTTGCAAAATAACTTATGTACAAATGTTTGTGTTTTAGTTTCTCGGTGCTTGATGATGAAATAAAGATTTGTACCAGTCGAACTCTACGCTCTTCATTGATGCCAAGGGCTGCTACAAGTACTTTTAATGTCTATAAAGAATATACAAAAAACTATCTTGAAGATAGCCCAAATAATATGAGGAGAAAGAAAGAGAGAAAACTTGGATGTGTAATGTGGTAAATGTGGGCCAGTGCAATAGTAACTGAAATCCTTTCACGTGTCTCTTTTTTGAGACATAAATGTCAGAGTAACAGCAGCTACTTAAATAAATATAATAACTTATATAATAATAATAATAATAATAATAATAATAATAATAATAATAATAATAATAATAATGAACAACTAAATGCTTTTTATTTAACCAAAGACATGGTAGAAGCAGAAAGAAATGAGGGTTTGAAAACGCAGACTAATTCATGATGATACCAAGTATAAATATATTTATAATACTCACTAATCATCTGAATATTTGAATTACATTCATGTAACTATTCACTGCTAATTACCCAGTAATCTCAGGTATCAGTGTGCATTCTTCTTGTTAACTGTTAACATAACACTTCTCGCCTACAACTTTTCAGCATGATTTTATATCTCTTGACCAGGTTTTAGACTAATTTAAAAGGTTCTATCTTTATACATCCCCTTCGGTAACACTTTATAATAAGTACACACTTTGTAGCATTAGTTTAGCATTAACAAATACTGAATTCATCATTTATAAAGCATATTTCTGACATGAATACTAATTAAAATATGGTTTATAAACACAGTTATAAATGTTTTACTCATCATTAATAAGAACCTTAGTTAAGCATTAATAAATTCTGAATTCATTATTTATAAAGCATATTTCTGACATGAATACTCATTAATATATGGTTTATAAGCACAGTTATAAATGTTTTACTCATCATTCATAAGCACATCTACATTGTGCTTAATGATTGTATTTTCATACTTCATAAATTATGGATTCAGCATTTAAACATTTAGTATTGCATCACTTAAAAACCAGTTATGATGTGCATTTATGCTGCACATACACTATTCAGACACGTACTAATGGTTAGTGAATATGTTAGAAGGTATTTTATACTAACTCACACATTTCTTTTCCAATAGATATCCTATAAACAGTTATTAATACAGGAATTCATTATTTCAGGTAGTTATAAAGCACTTACTACTCATTAAGTAAGTCTGAGTGTGAGCTCATCTAAAGTGTGCACTGTCTATGACATATAAAACATTTACAAATGAGATTTAAAGGTTGGAAATGCCTAAAAACTCACAAAAGTTTCAGTTATTCTAACAAAGGAAAGACAGCACATGAGGTTATCAAACAAACTGCATGATTGAATGATGAATGATTAGTAAAACATTTATAACTTTGCTTATAAACCATATATTGAGTATTCATGTCAGAAATATGCTTTATAAATAACACTGGGTTACAAAAAGATGTTTTTTGCAAGTGGTCTAGGTTTTTTCAACTGAATTAGGACCATTTTGCACCGCTAAATCCAAAAATGACATCTGTTTTTCTCAATCAGGTCAGGTTTTTTTGCTAATTTGATTTTGAAAAATTTGATCTTCTCACAAAATATAATAATTAATACCAAAACAAAATTGGTAAGCACACTTTATGAAACTTGTGACTTGATTCCTGTTAGGTACAATGGTGTATTCACCGCAGATGTAGCAGAATACGTCAGGCTTATTTCTGCAAGATCTTCTAGTTGAAGCCATTTCATTCACCTGTAATATTAAAAAAACATTAATCCTAAATTGGCAAATGTAAAATCTTCAGAACTTGTTTATTGCAAGAAATATGAAAGAATTTTGTATCATATGATGTGAAAATGCCCATAAATGTAAGCAAAAATATTAAAAAGCCAATATGTAGCATAGTTCAGAAAGTTGACCTGATTGAGCAAAATTAATGTGATTTTTGGATTCAGCACACCAAAATTATCCTAAATCAGCTCAAAAAACTTAAACAATAAAGTTGTTGTTGACCAGTGTAACGAATCCAGTATTTGTTAATGCTTAACTAATGCTTCATAGTGTGTACTTATTATAAAGTGTTACCTCCCCTTCTTCTTCTGCTGTGGTTTGATGACACCTGAGTGGGGAGTTAGCACCAACAACTGTTCCTTGACCTCTGTTCAGATTGCAATATCAGTCTGTGCAATTATATAATGACAAAAGGATACACTGTAAAAGTCACATTTGGGACGATTTGGGATGATGAACTAACAAAAAAAAAAAAACAATCTCTGATGTGTGGAGGTATTTTTTTCAATTTAGTAACACTGGGCAGAGAGGTCAGATGCAAAATGAAAGTTTGAGTTTCTTTTTGATGTTTCATACTAGTTTAAGTTTGTATGTTTGACTTAAACCAAAATTCACATTTCAAAATAAACAATGTGTGTTTTTTTTCTTGATAAGTATGTAACTCTTCCTCCGTCCCACGTTCAGTCTCTGCCGGCACTGACTGCGTTGCATTTAGGATGGAAGAGGATAAGGGTGCATACACAGACAAGGGACGCCGTAGATCAAGGGTGTCAAACATGCGTCCCGGGGGCCAAATGCGTCCCACCAAAGGTTCCAATGCGGCCCCTGGGATGAATTTACAAAGTGCAAAAATTCCACAGTCAAGGCTAATAATAATAATAATAATAATAATAATAATAATAATAATAATAATAATAATTTATTTGTAAAGCGCTTTCAATCAAAGTGCTGTACAGATATAAAATCAATCACAATAAAACAATAAAACATAAAAGCTAAAAACATTAACAGTAAAAGCACATCACGACTTATAACACAAAGTGAACAAGTGGGTCTTGAGCTTTGCTTTAAAAACATCCACAGAGCATGCCTGCCTTATGTCCAGAGGAAGACTGTTCCAGAGTGTTGGTGCACGGAAGGAAAAGGCTCGCTCACCGACAGTCTTTTTCCTGACTTTAGGCACAGTCAGGAGGCCAGATCCTTGAGAGCGAAGGGCACGAGAAGGTGCATATAGTCTAACCAGCTCTGTCAAGTAAGAAGGCTGTGGAACTCATTTTAGTTGTGGTTCCACATACAGACCAATATGATCTACAGTTAAATAATAACTGCAGAATGACGCGACCAAAAAGAATAACTGCAGATTTTCTTCTGGGTTTGATGTGAAAAAAATAATATTACATTATGCCGATAAATAATGACAACTTCAATTGTCTGTCTTTGTTTTAGTGCAAAAAAATAACATTCAATTATGAAAATATTTACATTTCCAAACTATCCTGTAAAAATAAAATGTGAATAACCTGAACAAATATGAACAACCTGAAATGTCTCAAGAAAATTCAGCCCAATTTGAACTCTTTTCTGCCTGTTCCTCAGTGTTTAGTGTCTTTGTAGATCTGATCCATAATGCACATGGACAGATGAGAAGTGGAGGCAGAATATTGTTAAAATTGCACGGATTTTTCTTAAGAAATTTCTGTTTTTTTCAGGTAATTCACATCTTTTTTGTTTGGATAGTTTATAAAAGTAAGTATTTTCATAATTTAATCAGTTTTTTTTTATGTTTATGTTTATGCATTTGGCAGACGCTTTTTTCCAAAGTGACTTACAGGGGAAAACCAATCAAATCACTCAATCAATCAAATTTTATTTATATAGCGCCAGATCACAACAAAAAAGTTATCTCATGACACTTAATATATAGAGTTGGTCAAAACCAGACTCTAAGCCAATTTACAGAAACCCAACAGAATCTACTTACTTCTAAATACTTTTTTGCACTAAAACAAAGACAAACATTTGGAGTTGTCATTATTTACAGGTTATTCTGTTATTATTTTACTGCTCCGGCCCACTGGAGATCAAATCAGGCTGAATGTGGAACGTGAAAGAACATGAGTTTGAGAGCCCTGCCATAGATGATGGAGACATCGGCGTTACTCACTCGCTTGCATGAGGTTTATGCTTTCAGACACTTCAGAAAACAGGAAAAGAACTCACTTGCTTTGGTTCACATTCAATCTATGCATATCTCAACATAAGAAAACAAACTGGTGGGACCACATGGAGCTAAAGCTCCCAAAACAGCTGCTTTAGCATGTACAGAGTGAACATGGCGGGGTGGGGTATGAGATCTTTGAAAAACGGATCGAGCAGCTACATTTTGAAAATACTCAATTCAAAAGTCCAAACCCCTTTCTTCAGACGTCCCTCCGAAGCCACACCTCCAGAGTACTGGCACGCGCAATGCTTTTTCCCGAGGGTTCATGAGCACCGCACAGCAATGATTCGCCGGCTCCAGCTCTGGTCCCACCCCCAGCTCCAGCTCTGACCCCAGCTGAGGCTCCAGCCCCAGCTTGGGATCCGACCCCGGACCCACCCCCAGCTCCGGCTCCAACCCCAGCTGAGGCTAGGGCTCCAACCCCGGCTACGGCCCTAGCCCCAGCTGTGGCTCCGACCCCGGCCTCAGCTATGGCCCCGCCCCCAGCTCCAGCTCTGACCCTGGATGAGGCTCCAGCCCCAGCTCAGGCTCCAGCTCCGTATGACCCTGGCTTGGGCTCCGGCTCAGACCCCGGCCCAGATCCATGCATACCTCATTCATTGTCCTCTAACCCCCCCGCTCTTCCAGAACAGCCCCAGTTCAGACCTATCTGACTAACGGTACATTTCCTGGTGGTTTATGTTAGTGACTAAACAGTTTGCCGGTGAACTCTCCATCCTAATAGAACTAATCTATCCCAGCTCTGGTTCTGGCTTTGCTTCCTGTACAGTTGCTCCAAGCCACTGAGAATGCACGATTCATGCACGAAGAGGGGTACGCAGAGGGGGGAGGGACCAATGGCAGCTAAGTTTGATAGACATATCACCATTCAATCATTTGGAGTGGGCGCTCAAAATGATTGGATGGTGTTTTTTCAGTCCTGTCCATTCCACAGGCGACTACAATTTTTTTATTTTTGTGTTAGAGCATTTAATTAATTGGTTGTAATCAGGGTGTGAAGGGGATTTTAAGCAAAATAGTAAAAAATGCTCCAGGAAAACATCTCGCACCACACCTTTAACACCGCATGTAAAATCTGTGCAAAACAACAAATGTTACGAACACAAAAATGTCTCGAACACAAAAATGTCTCCTTGAACCATCATATTTAACAATTAATCAACACAGATAAAGACTTTGATTTTATGACTTTTTTTTTATGATTAACTGACAGAGCGAAACCGTACATATGGTGAAACCTTCAGAAAACAGGAAAAGAATTGGCCCTATGGTGGCCTTGGAGAGCCAAAAAAGCAAAAGCGCTACACGTAGGAGTATGAAAACTAATCAAACACTGCCCCCTCCTGGCTGCACTACAACACGTTCCCTGCAAGTACATAGACTCAAAGGGAAGATGTAACAGTGCCCACAATAACTGCAGTCCCAATTAGTTAACTGGTATTTTAAGACATTTCTTTATATATTTCAGCATTATATATTTAAGTTGGTATCAATCAAAGGGGGGAAGTAATGAAGTATAAGTACTTTGTTACTGTACTTAAGTACATTTTTTAGGTATCTGTATGTTACTTGAGTATTTATTTTTCTGGCCACTTTTTACTTTTACTCCCTTGTGAGACATATCTTACATTAAATGGAAGATGAATGTGTGACTTTGACTAGCTCTAAAATGTTGGATGAACATCATAAATCATTCATCATGAACCACGATGGAAAAGAAGAAGAGGAAATGTAATGTTATAAGTTGTTTGCTTAATATTTACATTACAAGGTGTTTTGCTGGAAGAGTATTTTTATTTTTGCAAGTCTAAGTAATATTCTGAGTAATATTGTTATATAATAGTAATATTCTTTTTATTTTAGAGGTACTGAACAGTCAGGTTTGATTTGTGTGTCTGTGTGTAGTTTTGATGAACTCACACCTGCCTGTGTTGAACTTGGAGAAAAGGTCAATTGCAACGAGAAAGATCTAATTTTACATCTTTAGAAAGTAGTTGTGGTAAAGAGAATCGAGCAGAAAAACCAGATTATGAACCTGGGGAATTTTTGTGGTCAAGAAATGCTAGCCTAAGAGTGCAGGTGTCAAGCAAGAGCAGACTTTCTGAACTCGTTGTGGTTCAGCAATGCAGTTGATTTGATTGACAGGTGTCCAAGGTGCTTGTTAAACTCAAATGAACTTTCAGCGTGTGCTTTTCTTAGAATTAGCTTATGGAGTGACTGACATGTTCTGCCCAATAACTATCATTAACCAATAATAAGCGTACGACGAATGATGTCATTGAATAATGGGAGTCTCCAGAGTCACTAAAGACTATAAAAAGTAATAAAGGAAACTTTTTTTTTTTTTTTTTTTGGGGGGGGGGGGTTTCTCTCTGTGATGAAATGTGTATTTGATGCTAGATTATTTTTGTAACTTTTTCTATTTTTGCCTGAAGCAATAAATCAAGCTATTGTTTTAACTTTTTAAAACCTCAAACCTTCTTTTTGGTGAATTCTTCATTTCTCCTGGTTTGGTCCGTCCATCCGAAACATAACTGGTGAGTTAATTTAAATTACGCGACCCCACCTCTGGTAAGCGGCCTAAGTGCAGTAGTCCAGAGCCAACGTTGGTCCAAAAATCTCTAGAACACGCAGCCTTTTGTCCAAGATAACCGGAGATTTTTTGGTACCAGAGTGGTTTAAAGTTTTCAATAAACTGGGGCAGTAGTTCATTAACCAAAATAAATTGTGGTTTTTGAGATTTACTGCTTGCTCCGTGTTTGCACCCTACATTTTTGCATAAATATCTGTACTTTATAGTCCTTACATTCTCAGAATAGGCTTGTTACTTTTTCAAATTAAACGGATGTGACAGTACGGAAAATATGACGCTTCAGAAGGAAAATCAGTGAAGGAGAGAAGAACAGGGTCAGTACCAGAGTCCAGTACCAGAACCAGAGTCCAGTACAGGATCAGCAACAGAGTCCTGCACAGGGTCAGTACCAGAGTCCAGTACAGGGTCAGTATCAGAGTCCAGTACAGGGTCAGTATCAGAGTCCAGTACAGGGTCAGAACCAGAATCCAGCACAGGATCAGTAACAGAGTCCAGTACAGGATCAGTACCAGAGTCCAGGACAGGGTCGCAGTACAGACCTCCAAGCTTCAGGCTTTTCATCAGCTACCAGCTACATTTAACTTAAACGGACCTCAGAAGTCCAGTTCCGTGCTGGTTATGAATAAGCTTTCTCAGATCTGCTTATTTGGAACCAGTTCCATGTAAGGATCTCGGATTCAGCACAATGGACAGCACACGATTCAGCTGGAGCTGGAGGTACGGCTTGGTCCCTCGGTTCACTGTGATTTACAGCCCCCCCAAGCCCCACAGGAGCCGGGGCTTTGAGGGCGCTCAGCGGGGCTTGGAGGTCGGAGCACGGTTTAGTTCCATGACCCTTAAACAGAAGTGGTCCTGTAAATGGAAGTGGTTCCGTAAATGGAACCGGTTCCAAGATCCGTAAACAGAGCTGGTTCTGTAAATGGAACTAGATCCTTCTAGTTCCAGAACCAGTTCTGTTTTTGTAACTTGGAACTGGTTCTGAGAACGGAACCAACTTCACGCTCCCTGATTAAACTCATTGTGTACACAGTAACTCACTTTTAAGGGCTTTATTTTTGGCTAAAACACACAACATCAGTAAATCTCTAAAATGTGCTGCTCACTGCTGTCTGTGTTACAGAGGTGAAGTTCACTTCAAAATAAAGCAAACTGACTGTGGATACACCACGGTCAAATTAGATGATCATCATCACTAAATATCCTGCAAATTATTTTCATCCTTGAATCTTCTTCTATTTTTGCACTTAGTTGCTCTCTTCCTCCCTACATTTCCTTGAATTTTACCTGTGCCCGCACCCATGAAAATTCTTGTAACTAATTTTTTTTTACCCGTCCGCACATGTTTTTGTGGGTTCACTGTTGAATTACGGAAACTTTTATCATTTTACCTGGTTAAATAAGTATTGTTTCATTCATTCTGTTCAGTTTTACTTTTTATTTTTGTACTTTCTTACAATTGAGAAGTTGTACTTTTTTACTCTTACTTCAGTAAAGGAGTTGAATCAGTACTTCTACTCTTACGAGAGTATTTTTTCACACAAGTAGCTGTAATTAAGTACAGAATGCAAGTACTTCTGCCACCTCTGGTATCAATGTCATATGTGTGCTGTGAAAGGTTTTGTCCATGAAGCTTCAAATGCAGACATAAGAAATCATTTTCAGACTTTAAGGTTCAAAACTGTCTCTTCTTTAACTGTACTGTATGTGTACAATTAACCCTTTCATGCATGAATTATGAGAACCTCAGTCAAGATTTTTTTTTTCTTGAGTGTTTTTATTCCTCTATAGGCATGAAAAGAAAAACAATGTGATTGAATTTTTTTTTTTAATGAACCTATTTTTCATGGAATTACAAAAATGTCCACTCAGCCGGACATCATGCATTTAATTTTTGAAGCAAAGAAACATGTGTTGGGTAAAAACATTTTTAATGCTGCTAATTTGATGTTTTCTCACATTTTAACAATACCTGCATGTAGATAATGTGCAAAAAACAAAACAAAACAAAACTGCTGATTACAGTTTAATAACAATTACCTTTTTTTTTTTTTTTTTACAGTCAAACATGTTAGTGCACATCAGGTTTATCTAGAACAGCAAATTTACAGTAATGGTCTGAATTACAGTGTATGGGATGATACATAAGCGTCCACTGTGTCGGCTGATATGGAACTAAAACAACAAAATCCATGAATGTATAAGAGAACCCCTTTGAACAGCTGTCCACTGTAGTGACCACTATGCATGAAAGGGTTAAACTCATATTGAATCATAACGGTATTAAATGATCACAAGAAGACAGTAAATCGTTTAACTAATTTCCTTGTATGCAGATTAATAAACAACTAAGATGTAATGATCTTTTCAGTACTAACTGTAATTTTTTTTTTTTTTTTTGGCCTGATCACCCACCACTACTTAGAACATCTCTGCATGGCTAAAAGCTCAGTAATTGAGGACACTGAACTGAACCTACTGTCAGTTAAAAAAAAAAAAAAAAAAAAAAAAAAAAAAAAAGAGCGCAAGATTTGTTCGTTAGTTTTCAATATGCTCCCTGAATAAACAAAGAGAAATTAGCATTTTAAACAGCGACAAATGATGTGCTGCAGCTTTGTGGACTCATTAGTAACACACTTTCTTGCAATTATTTCACAAGTTCAGCCCACATGTATTCTATGATAGGAAGGCACCGAGAAAGACTCCAGTCTTTATGAGTCACTCACCCAGAGCACCAGATAAGGCAGACCAATAACTTATTTTAAAAAATCCCAACTGGCTAATTAACATTGTGAATTCAACCAGAAAGTCAGTATTCCTCTGACGGGTTTAATTGCATTGATGTGTGAGCCACAATTTAACAGCTCAAATACAGAGCTGCTTTGGCTCCCATAAGTTACAGTATTTCCTCACCTCAAAAGACTGTAACAGGATTTTTTTTTTTTTTTTTTACAGAATCAAGTTTAGCTTTACCTGAGCTCATTTGATGATTTAATAGACTTAAATGAGTTTTTCTCCCAAGGTTAATTATGAAGCACTGAATTAAATTTGCCACTGTGCTGATTGCTTATTTATTAAAACTGAGTTCTGCTTAGAGGTAATGTGATAATTGGATTGGTCGGAATACCAGCCAAATGAGCTTGTCATATGCTTAAACTTACCAGTGAGTGTGAAGGGTCACTGAAATGAACAGTCTCACACGCTGAAAACTTTGGGTTTTATATTATCATATAATATTATAATATCTGCATTTCAAAATATGATCTAAAGCAACGTGAGATTCACTGTAAGAGGTAGTCTACCGTTGACTTTATGTATAGTTTCCAAAGAAATAGATTAAGACTGGTTACCAAATTCCAATGATTTTATGGTACCAGTTAAACTACTTAGTCAACACTGAATATTAGGAAAAAAGCCTGGCATTCTTCAGTATTGATAATAACCTGGTTTGCATTGCCAGCAGTAAGTCAGACCTGTTCCAGGTGAATGTGGGACTCCAGCAGGGCTGCCCTTTGTAACCGGTTCTGTTCATAATTTGTATGGACAGAATTTCTACACTGTAAAAACTAGGGATGCACTGACACTGATACAAGCATCGGCTCCGATACTCAGTGTGTGTACTCGTACTCGTACTTGTAAAAGATATCCGATACAAATGCACCGATACCACTTACAGTCATTTGACATTCCCAGTTCAGTGCAGCAGGTACGAGGAGGAGGAATAATGTGTGTGGAGTGTGAAGAGTGTGGAGATTTAACCAAATAAATGACGGTGATAAAAGTAACGCTGACTGGAAGTAACGTTACAGACACAGACAGATACGGACGCAGCGTTCTGTCCGTCCTCTGCGTACATTCCATCTGTTTTCCAGGTGCTGGTGGATGAGTACCCAGAATGAGAATACCACCGGGAGTACGGAGTGGTGCGGACCACCGCCAGCAGAAGCAAAAACGAAACTTATCACTCATATCTCTTTTCTCTTCCTGCTGAAGCTAAGCTTTTAAACCTTACCAGTGAAAACGCTGCAACATTAGTATCACATTAGTGTTTCCTCTGTCATCTCCATGTTTGTTATTACTGACTTTCTTCCTTTTCTTCTTCATAAAACTTTACTCTTCTTCATGGTATTTGTCCAGTATGGTTAATTCAGAGCGGCGCCCCCTGGTGGATTAAACCCATTCCCCTCTGTCATGGTACCAACTTAGAACATCATACAGCAATTAGGCCACACAGGTGTGCCAAAGCCTCTTCCACCAATGGGGTCAAAGGTCCCAACACCCAGAACACCTGTTCCTGGAGCGACCATCTGAAAACACCCTGAGTCAGAGTGGCTTTGCTCAGACTAGTGTGGAAATCCCAACTCCTCCTAAAGATTTGGCTTCTTCTAAAGCAGAGGTATTCAGATCCAGTCCTTGAGGGCTGGTATCCTGCATGTTTTAGAGGTTTTCCTCTTTCAGCAAACCTGGAAGAGGGAAACCTCCAAAACATGCAGGATACCAGCCCTCAAGGACTGGATTTGCCTACGTATGTCCTAAAGGAAGGCCTACGTCTTGTCTGTAATAA
This sequence comes from Sphaeramia orbicularis, assembly GCF_902148855.1. Taxonomy (NCBI): domain Eukaryota; kingdom Metazoa; phylum Chordata; class Actinopteri; order Kurtiformes; family Apogonidae; genus Sphaeramia; species Sphaeramia orbicularis. The sequence continues at coordinate 9,423,356 of NC_043959.1, read as the reverse complement.
TGGTATGTTCCTTTGACAAAAGAAAGCAAGGGTTTTTGAATGGATAATATAATGTTGTGAGTTGTTTTAACTTGAAACTTGATGTTTTTATAAAGCAGAAATGTGTGTTTGTTTGAACTCAAGTTTTTTTGTACTGATAATATGAAATAAATATTTGTTTTAACTCACAGTTTTAAGTTGTAACAACAAGTGATTAATAGTTGAATCAATTTTCATAACTTAGAAAAGAAAGTTGGGACAATGACATCATTGTAGTGCAGAAAACTCAAAAATCTCTTGCATCATGTTGCCTTGATATTTTACGTTTCTCCGCTTTTTCTTTTTTACAGTGTAGGTGCAGCCAGGGGCTGGAGGGGGTCCGGTTTGGGGACCACAGGATTTTGTCTCTGCTTTTTGCAGATGACGTTGTCCTGTTGGTCTTATCAAACCTGGACCTTTAGTGTGCACTGTGGTGGTTTGCAGCCGAGTGTGAAGCGAGTGGGACGAGGATCAGCACCTCCAAATCTGAGGCCATGGTTCTTGACCGGAAAGAGGTGATTTGCCCTCTTCAGGTCGGTGGGGGCCCCTTGCCCCAAGTGGGGGGGTTTAAGTATCTTGGGGTCTTGTTCACGAGTGAGGGAAGGATGGAGCGTGAGATTGACAGACGGATCAGTGCAGCGTCTGCAGTGATGCAGTCGCTGTATCAGTCTGTCGTGGTAAAGAAGGAGCTGAGCTGAGAGACGAAGCTCTGGATTTACCGGTCAATCTATGTTCCTCCCCTCACCTATGGTCATGAGCTTTGGGTCAGGACCGAAAGGACAAGATCCCGGATACAAGCGGTCTAAATTAGTTTCCTCCGTAGGGTGGGTGGGCACACCCTTAGTGATACGGGGGAGGAGCTCAGTCACCAGGGAGGAGCTCGGAGTAGAGCCGCTGCTCCTCCACATCCAGAAGAACCAGCTGAGGTGGCTCGGGCATCTGTTTCGGATGCCTCCTGGAAGCCTCCCTGAGGAGGTGTTCCGGGCATGTCCTGACATGTTGGAGAGACTGTGTCTGTGGGCTGGCCTGGGAACGCCTCGGGGTCCCCCCGGAAGAGCTGGAGGAGGAGTCTGAGGAGAGGGAAGTCTGGGCATCTCTGCTTAGACTGTTACCCCGCGACCTGGCCCTGGATAAGAAGAAGAAAATGGATGGATGGATGGATGGATGGATGGATGGATGATTAATACCAGATGTATAACAGAGGGTATATCTAAGTGTCATTACATGTAGCATAAATACCCTTTGTAAAAGCTGTTGGAGTTGAGGTAAATAATTTTAATGTTGTAAACCTACTTTGAGTATGATTGGTGTTCTTAAAAGTAGCATTTCAAAAACACAGTTAAGTCAGTATAGTATATTGAATACCTTTGGACAATGCACAGCTAAAATAGATAGAAAATCACAAACAAAACAAGTTAAATATTTGCCAAAAGAATTCACCCTAAACCAGTGTTTTTCAACCTTGGGGTCGGGACCCCACGTGGGGTCACCTGGAATTTCTAGTAATTGATAAAAATAAAAACAGAACTCTTTAATAAAAAATATATGGCGAGTTGAGAGAAACAATCACAATCCATAAAAGACATGACAAACTGTGAGTCTGAAACTGAAGCACTGTGGTTCTGTTAATCTGTGGTTCTGTTTATGTGTCAAATGTTCATTGTGGTCAGTTTCAGATGCTGCAGCTCTTTCATAATTCATAGTTTGAGTCCTTGTTTGTTCAGTATTAATTGTCCTCCTTGTAAATCACAGTTGGACTGACTGTACATATCCTGACCAAGGAAAATCCAATTCTCCCTTTGTGCAGCAATCTACACCTGGCTTTACTGCCTCCGTCCACAATAATAGACATTATATAGACTAAATGTCCTCTAAAATTAATGTTTATTTGTAACATTGTATAGCAAACTATTACATGATCAAAAACAAATTAATTTAGCAAAAAAAATTCTCTGTTTTGAATGTCTGGGGTCACCAGAAATGTGTGATTTGTGGTTTCAAATCTTATTTTTTCACTTTTAGATGTTTTTTTCACTTTCAAATCTTTTTTTCAGTTTCAGATCTCGTTTTTTCACTTTCAGTTCTCTTCTTTTTCACTCGTTCGACTTTTGGCCCTGATGCGGCGTGGAGGGCGTGGCCTCAACTGAGAGGGGCATGGAATCATGAATGACAGCATGACAAAAATCTTAGGGACCTTCCCCGCTCATGTTGCCTTCAGGGAACGCAGGAACTAAAACAATTCAGACAACACTTTATATACATTATTATTCAACATTATTCAAAAAAATTACCGAAGTGAATCAAAATTATATTTCACCTGAAAAAAAATTTTCATTCACTTATTTTTAATTGGAATACATTGTTGTATTTTTCAAAAGTCAAGATCAAAACTTAAATTTTCAGCTTCAAATTTTATATTGTCATATACAAAACTTATGGCCCTAAATTAGCTCCATATTAATTAAAGTGTATGGGATGATGCACAATCGTCCACATATCTGTGTTGGCTGATATGGAACTAAAACAACAACATCCATGAATATACAAGAGAACAGCTGGAGAAGAACTGTCCACTGGAGTGACAACTATATATGAAAGGGTTAACATCCTTGATTGTTAATATCTTCAGTGTAATTTTTGCATTTCACAAATTCATCCAAGGGGCCGGATTCGGGCCCCGGGCCGCATGTTTGACACCTGTGATCTAAGATGAGATCAAGCCCTTCACAAATTGACTCCACAACACTAGAGAAAAGCTCCAGTAGTCTGTGTGGTTAATCTCAAATTAGGTATCAGTTCTATTGCTGTAATCAACCCCTTCCCTCTTAGCCAGCCAGGCCTCTGCTGGTCTGCTTTAGATGGTCGCAGTTTTATAACACCTCTAACTGTGAAGCACCGCTCAAAAAAGGCCGCCACGGTGCAGAGAACAACTGATTATACTACGGCAGAGCTCATCAAACACTACATGGTCAAAAAGCAGAGCACTTGATATCTCAGATAAGTGAGTATAATGGCTGTCAGTGCTTGACCTTCTCTGCAGGGCCTCGGTGTTAGTCATACTCCAGCAATTTCAAATTGAAACAGAGCTTCAGCAACTACCAAATGTGTGCAGAGACTGGGAGCAAGAGGAGAGGAACAGACAAAAGCAAATACAACAAAGAGGAAACACCGTGGCAAGAGACTACATCCTGTCCCTTAGGGGATATGTCTGAGGTCTAACCCACAGGTGTCAAACATGCGGCCCGGGGGCCAAATCTGGCTCGCCAAAGGGTCCAGTCCGGCCCTGCAGGATGAAAGTGCAAAATTTAACCTGAACAGTCCAGGTCAGTGGCGGCTGCTCGTCTTTCAGACAGGGAAGCTCATTGTCGGCTTACATCAAAAAAATTGTCAAGTTATTTAAACATACATTTGGCCCTCCGTTCCTTTTTAAGAAAATGGTCAGTGACCTTATCGTATCAAGTAGGCATCTTTTCCAGGGACTTGATAGTTAGTTCACTCAACCTAGCCAACAGTATGACTGATTTAACTATCTACAAAACAATATTATACTCGAACAAGAAATTATTAAATTATGTAACTGAAACAAGAAAACGTTGAAATTATGTTAAATTGAAACAAGGAAGTACAATGAGTGTGTTTTATTTACAGTGCAAGAAATGAACAAGTAATTTCGTAGTGGTTTCTCTCTCGATTTCACAGCAGAATGTGCGACGGTATTAAACTGAACTGTGTCAGTGAAGGAGAAGATCTGAAGATAGCTGTCAATCAAATGGGATTCAGCCTTTTGAGTGATCCTCCAATCAGCACGTGGAAGCTCAGCGTCCACCCAGCCGAGCTCCGCCCACAGCTCCATTCACCCCCAGAGACGCTGAACGTCTACAGGCACATGCACCGAGCAGAGATCGAATGAGAAAACAGCGCAACAGGAATGGAGGAGAAGTGAACAACATCGTGTCTGTTGATTTGTGATAAAGCTGATTCTGAATAACTCGTCTGTGAGATGAACATGTTCTAACACATTTGGAGTCAATGAAATGTCAACACAACCAAACATATTTGACCATTTAATTTTCGTAATTTTAGGGGAAGCCGAGCTTCCCTTGCAGTCTGTGAGAAATCGCCACTGGTTCAGGTCGTCCAAATCCTTTTGGTTCAGGTTCCACATACAGACCAATGTGATCTCCAGTAAAAATAACAACACAATAAACCATAAATAATGGCAACTACAAATTTTCTTTGTGAAAAATTATGTGGAAAAAAATGTAAGTGAAAAAAATAGCTTTACACTGTGAAAATATTTACATTTACAAAACTATTCTTTCACGATAAAATGCAAATAAACACATAAATAAAAACAAGGATGAACAATTCTAAATGTGCAATTTGAACAATATTCTGCCTGTTACTAAATGTATGGTGCATTTATGGATCCACTGAGACCTGGAGTTGTGTTAATAAGAAGAGATGTTTAAATAATTAATAAGAAAATTAAATGAGAAATTGTTAAAATTTTAGTTCCAAACTCCAAAATTTTAACAATATTCTGCCTGTTACCAAATGTTTATGTAACACTGTGTGTAAATGTACATGTATAAATAATAAGTAGAGGCAAGATATTGTTAAAATTGCACTAATTTTTCAAATGAAATTTAATTTTTTTCAGGTTATTCACATCTTTTTAGTAAAATGTAAATATTTTCAGAATGTAATTGGGGTTTTTTTTGTACTAAAACAAAAAGGAAAAACTTGGATTTGTCATAATTGTATAGGTTATTAAGTCATTATTCTACTGGTCTGGCCTGCTTGAGATCAAATTGGGCTAAATATGGCCCCTGAACCAAAATGACTTTGACAGCCCTGGTCTAACCCTTACATTAGTGACTGACTTGGGACTGTCAGTTCCTACTGGGTGATGGCGTGCCACTGTCTCTCTCGAGTGTTTCATAATGCAGTATTTATGAGTACAAGAATGTAGACCACCCTTGTAAGGTTTTGTCTGAAGGCTCTGTCAACCGTAGCCAGCTCCTGACTGTTGCTACAGATTGTGCTTCGATGCTCGCAGGGACACTACATCAGAACAAAGCAGCAGGTGAAAATAATCCATCTTCCTTTCTGTGATTTACTGATGTAATTCCTTCAGTTTGACAACAGTTGCAATAATGTTTCTCGGAGCAGTGAGGAATAACACACTTTTATGGAGGCTAAACAATATTAATATGTATATCTCATAAGTCATGACAGTGTAACAAACTTTCAGAACTTCCGGAAATTGGGTTTGATTTAGTCAAAATCCATGGATGATAATAAAGCCAAGAGTCTTATTAAGCATTCACATACATCTGAGTGGGTGAGAAACCTGTTGAAAGTATTACAGAAGCTCAGCCAAATACAGCTCATTCATTCTGATCAGATCATGTTTTTACTGACATCCAAAACACTAGTGATGGTTGTTACTCCATCAATGGGATTAAACATGTTATTAACCCTCAAAGACCACAACAGCCACTGACCAAAATTATCTACTGATCTAAAACCTTTAATAACTTCTGAACAGTGGCGGCTGCTCGTCTTTCAGACAGGGGAAATTCATTGTCGGCTTACATCCAAAAAAATAAATAAATAAATTGTCAGGTTATTTAAACATACATTCGGCCCTCTGTTCTATTTTAAGAAAATGGCCAGTGACCTTATCGTACCAAGTAGGCGTCTTTTCCAGGGACTGGACCAGTGTCCTCTGAATGTCCAGCAGAGCTGGGCTGCTTAGATTGCCTTGGCCTATTGTGTTGTGGGTGTAAGACTTCAGCCTTTTTAAACAAGAGAAGCTCCTTTCACTCCGACCTAGCCAACAATTTGATTGATTTAACTATCTACAAAACGATATTAAACTCGAACAAGAAATGATTAAATTATGTAACTGAAACAAGAAAACGCTGAAATTATGTTAAATTGAAACAAGGAAGTCCAATGAGTGTGTTTTATTTACAGTGCAAGAAATGAACGAGTCATTTCGTAGTGGTTTCTCTGATTTCACAGCAGAATGTGTGACAGTATTAAACTGAACTGTGTCAGTGAAGGAGGAGATCTCAAAATAGCTGTCAATCAAACAGGGTTCAGCCTTTCTACTGATCCTCCAATCAGCACGTGGGATTCTGGCATCCAGCCCGGCCGAGTTCCGCCCACAGCTCCATTCACCCCCAGAGACGCCCGGCGTCCGGGGGCAGGACAACATTGTGGCATTTATCCAATTACCGTCCAGTTTTGAGGCAATGAAAAAAACTGTTCCACTCAGTCCCATTGAAGCCCAGAGACACCCGGCGTCTACAGACAAATGCACTGAGCAGAGATGGATGAGAAAACAGGGCAACGGGAATGTATGAGAAGTGAACAACATTGCGTCTGTTGATTTGTGATAAAGCTGATTCTGAACGAATGCGTCTTTGAGATGAATGTGTTTTAACACATTTGTAGTCAATAAAATGTCAACACAACCGTACAGATTTAACCATTTAATTTTTGTAATTTTAGGGGAAGCCGGGCTTCCCTTGCAGTCTATGAGAAATCGCCACTGTTCTGAACAGTGGCGGCGGCTTTCAGACAGGGGAAGCTCATTGTTGGCTTACATCAAAAAAAAAAAGTCGAGTTATTTAAACATAAATTCGTCCCTCCGTTCCTTTTTAAGAAAATGCTCAGTGACCTTCTCGTACCAACTAAACAAGAAAACATTGAAATTATGTTAAATTGAAACAAGGAAGTACAATGAGTGTGTTTTATTTCCAGTGCAAGAAATGAACAAGTAATTTCGTAGTGGTTTCTCTCTGATTTCACAGCACAATGTGCAACGGTATTAAACTGAACTCTGTCAAGTAAAAAAAAGGCAAAACTTGTACTTTCATGGGTCTCAGGAGGCAAAATATCTTCTTAATAAAACCACATTAAAAAAAAAAAAAAAAAAAAAATGCATTTCAAATTTAGCCTAATTTTGAATAATAAAATCAATCTAAAAAAAAAATCTAGATACTTTTTTCTATAATTCATGCATGAAAGGGTTAATGTTGCTATGAACAATATAATGTCCAATGTGTCCAACCTGACTTGTGGAGTTGCCCAGGGTTCTGTTCTGATGATATTCAGTTACACTGCTCTTTCAGTGACTCAGAGTTTCACTTTTTATCTGTGTTCTTGAAATGTGTGTCTAGCATCAGAAACTGGCCATCTTCAAATTATCTTCAGATAGACTCAATCAAAACAGAAACTCTGATCATTGCTCCTGATAAAAAGATCCCCCTGATCCAAAAAGACCTCGGTGCTCTGGGCTCGTCCGTTAAAACCAACCTCAGAAACTTTAGAGTTGTGTTCAACCAGGCTATGTCTTTGGAGGGTCCCTCCCAACAGCTGGCCAAAACTTTTTTTTTTTTTATCACTTGAGGAATATCTCTAAAGTAAGGAGGATGTTGTCAAAATTGGATCTTGAAATGATCATTCAAGCTTATCTCCTTTCCCATCTCGTATTGATTAGTGCAATTCTGTGTTCACTGGTTTCAATAAGCCCACTCTAAACAGACTTTGGATGGTACAAAATTCTGCCACTAGACTTTTGTCAGGTAGACCCAGAACAGCCCACATCACCCCATTTTGTCAGCTCTTCACTGGCTTCAGGTCAAATTTCCTATTGATTTTAAAATTTGAGTCCTGACTTTCCAGGCGTTGCATGGTCAGGCCCCCCAGTATATTACTTGTAGTGCCCCTACTCCTCAGAGCGCACCCTTAGGTCTTCAGGCCAGAGCCTCCTGAAGGTCCCTAACCCTAACCCTCAGAGCGCACCCTTAGGTCTTCAGGCCAGAGCCTCCTGAAGGTCCCAAACCCTAACCCTAACCCTCAGAGTGCACCCTTGGGTCTTCAGGCCAGAGCCTCCTGAAGGTCCCTAACCCTAACCCTCAGAGCGCACCCTTAGGTCTTCAGGCCAGAGCCTCCTGAAGGTCCCGAACCCTAACCCTAACCCTCAGAGCGCACCCTTAGGTCTTCAGGCCAGAGCCTCCTGAAGGTCCCAAACCCTAACCCTAACCCTCAGAGCGCACCCTTAGGTCTTCAGGCCAGAGCCTCCTGAAGGTCCCGAACCCTAACCCTAACCAGAGTGCACCCTTAGGTCTTCAGGCCAGAGCCTCTTGAAGGTCCCAAAGACTAGTTTTAAAACCTGGGGAGTCCTATCCTTTCAGGCTACAGCCCCCAGACTGTGGAATGACCTGCCCCTTTCCCTCCCTGTGGTGGACTCTGTGGACTCTTAAAAAGCAGCTCAAGACATTTTTTTAGGAAAGCTTTTGGTTTGAGTGATTTATCCTTTTTGTCTATTTTATGAAATTATTCTTATGTTGTCTTATTGCACCCATTTTATGTACAGCACTTTGGGATTTTTAGCTGTGAAAAGTGCTTTATAAATAAACTTTACTTACTTAAAACTGAACTTTAACAGTCACCAAAATAACGAAAAAACAATCTCCATTCCAAACAAATGTAAATGTTGAGATAGCACACGTATCCCTATATTGTTCTTTTTCATTTTGGCAGAGTTCTATGGTGTCCAGTGCGTCTAGCGTTGTTTCCTCCTGCACTCTCCCCTCCTTCATTTCCTGGCTGGTCAAATGAGGGACCACTGGGGTTTCATGACATCCCAACTGCCTTCCCCCCATCTTCAATCCTTCTTGCCAGGGTGTCGATGGCCATGGTCAGCCCAGATACAGTGCTGACCAGCTGCCTGCTGTGTGCAACTGTAAGATGTATCTTATGTTAAATGGAAGTTGAATGTGTGACTTTGACTTGTTCTAAAATGTCGGATGGACATCATACATCATGAACCAAAATGGAGAAGAAAAAATGTAATGTTACAAGTTGTTTTGCTTGAAGAATCTTTTATTTTTGCAGATGTATCCTTATTTTATACTGAACAGTCAGTGTCAGGTAAGATTCATGTGTGTGTGGTTTTGGTGAACTCACATCTGTCTGTGCTGAACTTGGAGAAAAGGTCAGATTCTACCAAAAAGATCTAATTTTATAGCTTTAGAAAGTACTTGTGGTAAAGAGAGTCGAGCAGAAAAAACAGATTATGAACTAAGGGGATTTTTGTGGTCAAGAAATGCTAGCCTAAGAGTGCAGGTGTTAAGCAAGAGCTGTGCTCATGCAAAAGCATGTGCTTTTCTTAGAATTAGCTTATGGAGTGACTGACATGTTCTGCCCAGTAACTACCATTAACCAATTATAAGAGTACGATGAATGATGTCATTGAATAATGGGAGTCTCCAGAGTCACTAAAGACTATAAAAAGTAATAAAGGAAACTCTTTTTTTGTTGGGCTTTTTCTTTTTCTCTCTGAGACAAAATGTGTGTTTGATGCTAGATTCTTTTTGTAACTTTTTCTATTTTTGCCTGAAGCAATAAATCAAGCTATTTTAACTTTTTAAAACCTTAAACCTTCTTTTTGGTGAGTTCTTCCTTTCTCCGGGTTTGGTCCATCCATCCGAAACATAACTGGTGAGTTAATTTAAATTACACGACCCCCCCCCTCTGGTAAACAGCCTAAGTGGAGTAGTCCAGAGCCACTGTTGGTCCAAAAATCTCTAGAACACGCAGCATTTTGACCAAGATAACCGGAGATTTTTGGTACTGAGGTGAGTAAAAGTTAAAAGAAACTGGGGCAGTAGTTAATTAACCAAAATTAATTGCGGTTTTTGAAATTTACTGCTTGCTGCGTGTTTATGCAACGATGGCCCCAGTGTCCATCCTGAGCGCACAGATCTCACCTCCTGCGCAATGAGTTGCATCCCATGTTTAAATAACGGGGTATGATCGTGTTTTTTCGGCTGGTGGTGGTGGAAATATATTTTACTTTAGATCCCAGGTGTCAAACATACAGCCCGGGGGCCAAATCCGGCCCGCCAAAGGGTCCAGTTGGCCCTTTGGATGAATTTGAGAAATGCAAAAAATTACACTAAGATGTTAACAATGCTTTTAGTTCAGGTTCCACATTCAGACTAAATCAATCTCCAGTGGGCAGGACCAGTAAAATACTATCATAATAACATATAAATAATAACAACTCCAAATTTTTCTCTTTGTAAATGTAAATATTTTCATGTATTTACACTAAAGCACAGTTTAATTTCTCAAAAAATGTGAATAACCTGAACAAATATGAACAACCTGAAATGTCTTAAGAGAAGTAAGTACAATTTTAACAATATTTTTTCTGTTATTAAATGCTTTGTGTACTTGTAGATCCATCTGTAAGTTATACTGTCCATGTGTAATGTTTTAGTTTTTAATGTCTGTTTTTTAATGGTAACATCAGCCTGCCCAGGGACTACAGGTGGAAATTAGCACTAGTGCTAGAACCTGGCACACTACATCTCTCCTTTTTAAGGTTAATGTATAATGTGCATTGTCCCTGTCTACATAAATGAATAAAATGGAGAAAAAAAAGAAAAAATGTAAATGATAAACTGAGGCAAAATATTGTTAAAATGACACTTATTTTTTCAGTTTGTTCATGTTATTCACGTCTTTTGGAAGCATAGTTTGTGGATGTAAACCTTCTCATAATGTAAATTTACTTTTTTTTTTACTCTAAAACATAGATAAAAGTTTGAAATTGACATTATTTATATATTATTATGTTATTATTTTACTGGTCTGGCCCACTTCAGATCAAATTTAGCTGAATGTGGCCCCTGAACTAAAATGAGTTTGGCACCCCTGCTTTAGATATTGAAGTTTTAGGCAAGGCAAGTTTATTTGTATAGGACATTTCAGCAACAAGGCATTTCAAGGTGCTTCACACAGGACACTGAAATACAACAGGGAAAAAAAAAGAAACCCATTTAAAACATTATAAAAGAAAAATGTAAAAGGTGATTAAAAACAAGTAAGAAAACAACACCTAAAATCCAAAAATATAAAAACACACACATATTAAAGAATTGCAGTGCAGAGTTTTGAAAGAGAAAATAAAATTTAAAAAGTCAAAAGGCTTTTAGTCAAAGGCAGCAGTGAACAGGTGAGTCTTTAACCTGGACTTAAAAGAACTCAGACTCTCAGCAGACCTGATATTTTCTGGTAGTTTGTTCCAGATATACAGAGCATAGGATGAATTGTTTTAGTATTAGTGGTTATTGTTTTAACATAGTGTAGCAGGAGGTAGATTGTCCATCGGCAGCTCCTGTACCATGTCCGCCCCGGTTTGCGCTAGCTTCCACATTCCAATCATTTAGATGGAGTATATAGATGCGGGCGGACAGGGCACAGGTAAGCTGCTGTTTTGTCTGTTTTACCCCTGCTGCTGATGTGACTGGTGCTGCGTTAAGCTGGGTAGGTGTTGCTGAACTGTATTCTGTTTGTCCTTAGGTTCGCTATTTTATCATTGTTTATCCTTGTTTTTATAGACACCTTGTAGACACCAGCCTGGGTCGCTGCGGTGGATGCCTGTGGGTCACACATACCTGTCGCTTTGTTTTTCTTAGGTATAAATTTTTACTCTTTTTTTGGTTAGCGACAGTAGAGAAACTTTGACCATTAACACTATGTGTGTTTTCTTTTAGGAGTCCGGCCATTGCTGTTTTTATTTGGGTCTCGTTATTATGATTTGGGTCTAGGGTTTCCGTGTTGGTTTTTGTTTTGTTTGTTTGGGCTACGTTTATGCATTATGTTCCGGTGATTTATGTAGTTGGTTGTTCACCGAGCAGTGCCCTTTTTTTGTGCGTGTGGAACCCTTTTTTTTCCTTTGTACGGATTTTAACTGGTGTTCCTTTTGCTGCAGGTTCTGGTCTGAGCGCGGTTGCCCAAGCCGGTGGAGGGTCCGGTGATAGAGTTCCTCACTGCCGCCCCATCACTCCCTGTGTGTGGTATTTTGCACGTCCTCACTCTCTTTTGCATGCTTTTGTTGTCCTTGTAGTTTTCTTGTTTTGTATGTGTGTGTTGCATGGAGCGTGTAGTGAGTACTCTGCCCCCATTTAATTCTGCCTCTCGCCGTGTGCACCCGCGGCCAGCCAGTCCCTAGCATTTTACATTACTGGAACCTTTCATTGTGTTGTGTTCTTTTTGTGGTTTTATTCTTTTTACCATTTTTAGGGTTTAGTTTTTAATGAAGGTCGTTTTGTTTAATGATATAAACCTTTATAAATAAATTTATGAATGATCTTTTTTCTCGTCTCAGGCTTTCTTTGACCACTCCATGCAGCTTTATTAATTTAAAATATTTATGTGGGCTTGTATCCCCCTTCTGCTCGGTTACAATAGGATTCTTTTGTTTAATCTGTTTTACTTCAATAATGTTAATAGTGAATTTATGACCAGGGTTTATGTCGTACTCTGTTGTAGTTTCAGTATGTTATCAGCAGGTTCAGCTTGTTCAGATAGGAAACATGTGTCTGCACCAGAGTTAAGTAGGTTCTGTTCTTCTTCTAGATCTGAAGACACACATGCACACACATAGTGTTGTCAAATATAGGTGATAAGGTTAAACTGAGTGTTGGCATAAGTGTACTTAGAGTTAAGGCCCCACATCTGTTTGATCTTTTTAGAGAACGCTAAGTTAAAGACCAACCCATTTGTACAGGTGAGCCCGCCCATAGTGTCCATAAATGTACACTTCATCTAATGTTCGGGGCTCATTGTCTGTGAGTTCTCAACGCTGAGTGTCCACCTGATTTGTGATCTGAACACATTTTGTCAACTTTGAGACCGATCTGAATCCAGACTCGTCCTTAGAGCTTCCAGTAAAAGAACACGTTAACAGTAGCATTTCCTACTAGGGTGCACCAGTGAATGCACCACCTGTGAGGCGCTGTCTCTTCCTGCATACAATGATGTATTTAACCCTTTCATGCATGAATAATGAGAATTTTAGTTGAGATTTTGGTGAACAACACATCATTGAAAACATGCGGTTCGACGTAAACATCCGTTTGCCACATTGTTACCAAATTTTCTGCAGCCAGGGAGCAGATCAAAATCTGTCTAGTTGTGCATATTTAGTCCTAATAATACTGAAATAACAGGTTCCCATTCAATTATTACAATTAAAGGGCTGTAAAAGAAGGGTTTTCACAACAAAATGGTTGATTGTCTTAATACTGAAAATAAGAATTGATAATCAAACAGCTGTTCAACAAAAATGATCTTAAATGAAAAGCAATGTGATGTGTGTATTTTGTAATAAAAAAGACACAGGAGTTGAGTAGTAATTATTTATTGTGTTACAAAACATTATGTCCAATAATTTTGCTCTTATAACAATAAAATTGTGCATATGATTCAGAACTCTGCAGCTAGGTTATTAACCAAAACCAAGAAGAGAGAGCACATTACTCCAGTGTTGGTTTCCCTGCACTGGCTACCGGTAACCTACAGAATTGATTTTAAGATACTACTCCTCACGTATAAAGCTCTAAATGGAACCGGACCAAGTTACATTGCAAACTCACTGATCAATTATGTACAAACTAGAACACTGAGGTCATCAAACGCAGGGTTACTAGCGACTCCCAGAAATATTACAAAGAAAATGGGGGACGCAGCCTTTACTAACTACGCACCAAAGTTATGGAATACAATTCCAAAAGACATTAGAGAAGCCAGTTCACTGAATATATTTAAAACCAAATTAAAAACATTTTTATTCTCATTAGCCTTTGAAAGGAGATAAAAATGGGATCACAATTCAGGAACCAGGAATGTGCGCTGTTTTTATTTTTATTTTATTTATTGTATTTCTGTTTTTATTTTTTATTTTATTGTATTTCAAATTTCATCTTATTTCTTGCACTTCAAAAATTCTATGCATAATCAAATATTTTCATGTGCGCTGTTTTTATTTTATTGTATTTCTCTCAAATTTCATCTTATTTCTTGCACTACAAAAATTCTATGCATAATCAAATATTTTAATGTGCGCTGTTTTTATTTTTATTTTATTGTATTTCTCTCAAATTTCATTTTATTTCTTGATGTATAATCAAATCTTAATGTATTTTAATATTGTATTTTTTCAATCAATGTGAAGCACTTTGGGCTACAATTTCTGTATGAAAGGTGCTATACAAATAAAGTTTATTATTATTATTATTATTATTATTATTATATGTTTTCACGCTCATTGGGGTCGCCATTTTATCAGTTTGTATCCCATTTTCTTCAAATTTGGAGGATTGTAAGATCTAGTAATAAGATGGCCAAAGAAACATTTTGGGAATGGTTTTGGGGCTATCTTTTTGCAATACTGATTAATAACTGATGCAAATATACTTGTACACCTTGACTGTGATCAGGCTGAAAATGAGATCCTACAGTGTTTTTCATGGCTTTCCTCAACAAGTGCCAGGTGACAGCTGTGGCATATGTTATGACCCAGGGTCTAGTAAAGTATGTTTATATGTGTATGTCGTGTTTTATTTCCCCCCCGTCCTGTAGGGGTGCTGAGGTTTTCTTTTGCAGTTTTGTTTTCGAGGCTGGGTTGTCACACACATTCATGCTCATGGTAAAATTATTGAATTTCATTACAGTTATTTATTATCTGTTTATCTTCAGTGTCTTTTATTTTAACTTTTCTCTACTTCACAGTATGTGCTCAGCATCTGCACTGGAGCACCCTTCAGCTTCTCAGCGGTAAGTTGTAATTCATCTAACCTGGGTAGACTCAAAAGCTGCATTGCAATTTTATAACGTTCAGCGCATATTACAGAATTACATCGTATCCATATGCACGTGGTGTGTGTGCAGCACATGGAGAGGTTCTCCGCTGAAGGGTAAGACAACCAGTAAACAGTATAACGTCGGTGCACTTCATGGTTAGCTTATATTCAAAGTCCCATACACTCATTATATCACATTTTGACTATTCAGAAGGCATGGACAACGCTTTGCTTCTGGACAGAGGAGGCTAAGGCTTTGACTGAGGGTAGACTTGAACCTGTTTTCAGACTGCCCCACAGACCCACCCCCTGCAACACACAGAAGGTATGGCCAACAAGTATAGTTCTAACATTTTGCCACTGCATGTGTTGTCCATCTTTATGTGTAGTGGAATAATCACTTACCCAGCTACTGATGTTGGGGTACTTAAACTGTTTCTTTGTCCAAGGAAGAGCCCAGAATCAGCCAGGACCTCCACCTGGTGGATCTGCAAAAGTTGTCCAATCCACTGATAAAAACTGTATTTGGACAGTTTATCAGTGCTTATACATTCACAAAAATACATTTATTCAACATTTTTGTTGTGAAATCTCCCGTAATTACACAAGATATTTGTCAATTAACAAACAAGTCTTGTTAAATTTAAGGAACAAATACTTCTTTTACAGTTCATTGTCAGTAATTTTATCTTGTTTATTTTATTTTATTTTTTTTACAGTATTAAACTTTAAATTAACAGTTTAATCTCATAAGTAGAAATGAAATATTTGTGAAAATATGATACATTTGTAAATGTATTTTAACTGTATTTTTCTGTGAAAAAAAAAAAAAAAATATTTAAAAAAAACTGAAATTTTTTTGGTTATTCACAGTTACAGTTTTGTTTTGTTTTTTTTAAATCACAGTCTATTTTTGTCATTTCATTGATATTTTCCTGTATCTTAAAAATACAGGAAAGGATCTGTAAAATAAACAGTAAAAATTCTATTAAATTACAGATTTTTTTTTTTTTTTTTTTTTTTTTTTTACAGTGTATGCTTAATTTAACTGTGTCTCATTTATGACCAAAAAGCATCTTATTAATGTATTTATGCAAACTTTTTTTTGTTTTTTGTTTTATAAATATACCTAACCAAGGAATTACAACAATGTTAATAGCACTAAATGACAATTAAGTAAGATCTTCACATTCTTCCCCTCCTTGAAAAATGATTCTGATGAATAACAGTTTGTCTGCAAACCTCTTGCCCATTCATTTTACATCCAATAATCGTATGATGGTAGTCTGCTGATTCCACAGTGTTTGAACTCAGATATTTGGTGCCAGGGTTTTACATTCAGATGCAGTGAGTCAGTCTTCACACTGGAACTGTCATCCTTATTCATATACCCATAAACTTTTTCTCTCCCTGTTTCTCTCCATCACGGACAAATCCCCTGCTCTGTTCGAGTCCCCAGCCAGGGAAGCTAGCACTTTGAACGGAATATAAATGACATCATTACGTAATATTCAATCTGTTGCTGCAGCAATATCCTATTCCACAGATAGCCCCCCCTTCACCACCCACCCCATATGCTCTGGACTCGCTGGTCTCCTGTTCTTTTTTATGGAGAATATTAAAGAGTTATTAAATTAATCTGTGCTCGCTGGCGCATGTTATTGCAGTGCAGAGATTTGTGAGGCGAATGAAGCTATTAGGCCGTGCCCTAAGCTGATTTATTAAGGGTGCCAGGGAATCACCAAATAGACCTGATAACCTGTTTTATTTTGCATAAGTGAACACTTTCCTTCAAATCCTCTTATACTCCCCCTCCTCCGTTTTCTTATACAAGTTCAGCTTTTTTTTTGTATTTTCCGGTGACCTGAGGCCATGCGTTGTAATTGTCGCACTGTCTTTGGTGATACTTTCATGCCAGTTAATAACTGACAAAGAAATGACCGACACAAGTCTGACTTCCTGACAGTTACGTTGAGTATCTTCTCTATTAACCCTTTCATGTATGAATTATGAGAACCTTAATCAAGATTTTTTTCCTGAATGTTTTTATTCCTCTTTACGCATTAAAAAAAAAGCTATGTGATTGAAATTTTTTATGAACCTATTTTTTATGGAGTTACCTAAATGTCCACTCAGCTGGACGCCATGCGTTTAATTTTTGAAGCAAAGAAACATGTATTTATTTACTGACATACTGTGTGAAAACTATGAAATAAAAATATTTTTAATGCAGCAAATCTGATGTTTTCTCACATTTTAACACACTATAATATTAGTTATTACTCACTCAGATAATATGCACAGAAAAACCCTGTTAATTACAGTCTAATAACAATTAACAATTGATTTACACTCAAACATGTTACTGCAGATCAGGTTTATCAAGAACAGGAAAGTTACAGTAATGGTATGAATGTCAGTGAATGGGATGATGCGTACGCGTCCACTGTGTTGGTTAATATGGAACTAAAACAACAAAATCCATGAAAATACAAGAGAACAGCTGGAGAATAGATGAACACTGTAGTGACCAGTTTGCATGAAAGGTGCCTTGATTGAAAACCCAAACACGTAAATGTCTGAATGTGTAGATAGAGGATGGCGCCTGCACTCCAGACAGGATCCAAGCAAGGTTAGGGTGAAGAGGTCATCATGACCTCTTCACGGAGCAGAGAAGGAGTAGTATGGAGTGGTACAATGTACGTAAGGGATGACATCATGGTTTGAGGGGGTTGGATTTGGTTCTATATAATCTTTAGTTTTTCTCCTGTTTAATCAGACTTCACTTACAGAGCTTCTCTGTGAATGACTTCTCAAATAAATGATCATTTATTTTTAACTTTCTCTCCTCTTCTTTGAGTGAGTGGTCAGTTGAACATTTCCACAACAATGGGTTAATTAAGTATTAAGTCTACATGATGTTGTCGTGTAAAATTTACGACCGTAAGTGGGCGACATCTCTGGTCTCTTTGACAGTATTCTCTAGTTGTATTTATGTCTGTACTCCCATCTATGTAGTGGAGCTTCGTCGACTAACAGTCACACAGAGCTGAAGACCAACTCAGAGATCGAGCAGAATTCGAGCCGCATAAAGTGTTTATTCATACACAAAATAAACACTGAGTTGACATCTGCAGAAACAACTGACTTTTCCGCTCTGGGAGACACTTTTATACCATTAAAAGTAGGTTGGGTTTAGCTACAAACCACACCCATTTTTTATCATATTTTGAATATTAATCTAGTCACGTCGGAAACCCCCCTCTCAGCTTGTCCCCGATAGGGTGAGGTTTCTTTGGTGTCGGTCAGGATTGGTCAAACATATATAAATATGTAACTTTTTCCCGGAAAATGTAAGGTACTTCCCAGAATGTTCAATAATTTCTCTCACGTGTACTTCTTTTGCACACCACGTTTTCCGGAACTTTCCATGAGCTCACGTGATCATTCTGCCCTCCCCATTTTGTAACTTTGCATAAATTCACGTGTTCTTTCAATGGCTGCACGTTTTCGTTCTTTTTGTGGGTCTCTCAGGAAAAAAAGTCAACCACTCTGTTACAACCGTCACATTGTACTGAAATTTAACTTATGGCATGCAAATGAATACTTTTGATTATAAAATTAATACTTTGATTATAAAATGAATACTTTTGAATATAAAATGAATACTTTGATTAAAATGCTGGTTTTTGACACCACAATGTGAAAAAAACAAATTGATAAACTGTTATAATTTGCCCTTTGCTGGGTAAAAAGGCTGGAAATGTTTTCATGATAGAAATGTTTATACCAGTTGATGCTGTTTTTTGACTTAAAGGTGGATAAGTTACTTGAGGTTTTAGACTATTTATTTGAAAGGACATAACAAGGCAAACATGACCTGAAAAACATGACAGCATGTAATAGGGGAAACACCCATCTATGGTCTTTTTTGTTAACTTTCTGTATTAAAATTTGGTGGTGATCTGGGGTGTGTGTGTGTGTGGGGGGGGGGGGGGGGGGGGGGTCTGCCTTGGTGGAGGTCTGCGCTCTCTGAGTGCTTTTTTAGTTTTTTATAGTAAGGTAGAAAATTAAAAACAAGATTGACAGAAACTTTTAACACTAGAAAAGCAGTTGGAGAGCACAGACCTCCGCTAAGGCAGACCCCCCCCCACCCTGATCATTTAATCATTTGTTCCTTGTGCCAGTATCAACATTTCCTGAAATTTTCATCCAAATCCATCCATAACTTTTTGAGTTATCTTGCACATGGACAGACAAACAGACAGACAAACCAACGCCGGCAAAAACATAACCTCCTTGGCGGAGGTAAATATACTCAAAAACTTTCATCAAAGTAGTTGAAATTTTCAATCTGACATTCTCTATTGCAGTAATTATCACTCCATTTGCTTTGGGTGCTGTCCAGAGTTGCTTGGCTGCCCTACCTGTACTTTTATAACAGGAGACAAAACTGCATTCAACCAAAAAGTGTTCAATCCTTTTCACTTAGAAAATGCAGATTTTTTTTTGTTTTTTGTAATTGTTGACTTCTACATGTATTATCACAGTAATGATGTGTTTGATCACAATTAATTTCCATAATTGTTTTTTACGGCTCCAGAACCATGTTTGGATGTTTGTCTTTAAACAGCTGAAGTGTTGGAAGTGGAGGATGTGAAATGGAGCTGCTCAACAAGTGCATGTGCTAACGTCCACAGCCAGGCACAGAACGGGCAGATTTAACACCCAGTGATTCTACCCTAGATTCCTAACCTCATTTATCAGAGTGTATGCCAGCAGTGTAAACATTTAATCCAGCGTGAGATTTTTTAGACTCCTTTGGGTCAACAATTTAGCTGTTGCTTTTTTCCCCAAGCCTCGAGACAAAGTCTGCTTTCAATTATTTCTGCAAAATTGCTTTACAGGGTCCATGCATGATTAAATATTCATTATGTAAAACTAAGCACTTTTCTTTGTATATAAATCCATATTAGATTTGGCTGGCAGGCTGCCTGAAGCCACATGAGAAGGATTTTGGTGCAAAAAAAAAAAAAAAGCCTTGGACCTTCTAAGCAGCTCTTTCTTCTGGGCTTGTTTGTTTTTCTTGTGATGTAAATGACAACTTGTTGATATTTTCCTACCTTTTTTGTGCTTTTGGGAGCCACACACGAGCCATTTCAGTTAGGTGGACATGTTGGGGTTTAAAGTGGGCATGGGAAAAATAAACAAGTGTGTCAGTGGCTTCGGTAGCAGGGAGCGACCATGAGCAGTTCAGAAGAAGTGCACTGTCTGAAGAAAAAGGTGTTTTTGTGTATGCATGTGTCTGGACTTCCACTTAGTGCAGAGGTGTCAAACTCATTTTAGTTCAGTTCCACATTCAGCTAAATTTGATCTGTAGTGAGCCAGACCAGTAAAATAATAACATAATAATATATAAATAATGTCAACTCCGAACTTTTCTCTATGTTTTAGAGCGAAAAAAGTAAATTTCCATTATGAAAAGGTTCACATCTACAAACTATTCTTTCAAAAGATGTGAATAACATGAACAAACTGAAAAAAAATGAATGTAATTTTAACAATATCCTGCCTCAGTTCATCATTTTACATATGTACATTATAACGTACAGATCACAGTGGATCTACAAACACACGAAACATTTAAAATAATAGTCAGAATCTTGTTAAAATTGTACTTATTTGTCTTCAGACATTTCAGGTTGTTCATATTTGTTCAGGTTATTCACATTTTTTGTGAAATTATTTTTCGTTTTAGTGTAAATATATGAAAATATTTATATTTACAAAGAGAAAAATGTGGAGTTGTCATTATTTCTATGTTATTATGATAGTATTTTACTGGTCTGACCCACTTGAGATTGAATTGGTCTAAATGTGGAAGCTGAACTAAAAGGATTGTTCATATCTTCAGTGTAATTTTTGCATTTCACAAATTCATCCCCAGGGCCAGACTGGACCCTTTGGGGGCTGGATTTGGCCCCCGGGACACATGTTTGACACCTGTGACTTGGTGTATATGTTACAGAGGGAGTGTGTATGTGTGTGTGTGTGTGTGTGTGTGTGTTTTTGCATGTGTACACTGCATGTGTTTTGAAAACTGGGTAGGGGGTTGAGAAGGGAAGCCGTTCCATTTCAAATATGCCGGAGCTTCCATGAAAATATTGACATAATATTTTTCTCTTTCCAAGCCAAATTGACCTCTTTGATTACAAAGATTTCTCAAAAGACCTCATGGAAAATAAATTCAGGAGTATTTGAAATTCCTCAGTGGATTTGCCAGGGCTGCCTAGCGTGAGTCTGTGTTTATTTGTTTTCCAACTGCAGGAGGGATCAGGGTTGTGTTGACTCTGAAGGTATTTGCTTCGTCTTCTGTTACAGACATTAGAAAAGGGCTCTTACTGCAGATGTTCAGAAATTGGACAAACCTGAAACAGCTGTGCTCTCTTTATTTCCTTACAAAAAAAAACATTTTTACTTGTGTCTCTGCCAAGTAATATGTTTTACGATTTGCTACTGCAATATTGTGTATTACATGGCTCTTCTATCATTATTACCTTCCCAAACCGGTGTCCAGTAAGTCCACATTGCTGTGATTGGTGCCTTTGGCAGTTCAACCCATCCTGCTGGAGTGTTAGAGAAGGCTGACGGATGCATATCTTTGTAGAATGAACAGAACAGGCGCTGACCGCAAAAAAGAGCCCGCTGCTCTGTAGAATAACATGAAGAAAAGGAAAAGTTAATAGCAGAAGCTTCAGCCCTTTCCTCCATAAGCCATCCACATAAAAGTGGTTCAAGAAGTGGTGTTATTGTAGGTGTGGGACTGGAGGATGACCAAAGGGGATTCTGAGTGGAAACCCACTGGAACTTTATTAAGGGGCTTGTAGTAGATCGCTCCCTCACATTAAACAAAGAGACCTTATTACTTTACTCTTAATTCCAGGGGCGTAGAATTGTGTCAGGACGCTAGGGACCCATTCCTACCAATGTCCATCCACTACTGTGTACTCACTATCAGTCCAACCACTGTCCGTTGTGTTTAGTCCAGGGGTCCCCAATCCTGGTCCTCGAGGGCCGGAGTCCTGCATGTTTTAGATGTATCCTTCTTCCAACCCACCTGATTCAAATGATAAGCCTATCATCAAGCTCTGCAGAAGCCTGATAATGACCGTCAGGTGTGCTGGAAGAGGGAAACATCGAAAACATGCAGGATACCGGCCCTCAAGGACCAGGATTGGTGACTCCTGGTTTAGTCAATGATTATGGCACACAAAGGGTTAACAGTCTATCTCTGCTAGAAGTCCCGCCTGTAACCTAAATATTGCTCTCCAATTGGCTCTTTGGTTTTGCTAGCGTACATGTGATTGGCCGTCCCCGCTGTCACTCCATCTACTTGTAAAATGAACCTGTTAGTTGGACCGCTAACGTAAGTTTTCAATATGTTTGTATTTTTTCTGTCTGGGTCACATCAGCTAGACGGATTTGAATATCAGTGGTGTCATTTACATGTACATTTGGACATGTGTTTGTGTGCGTGTGCTCTGTAATTAGGATGTGAAGGATGTCATAGAAACGAAAAATGAACAGAAGACACTTCTGTAGGCGTCAAAGTGTAAGTTTGTTCAAGGGTCTAGAACTGTAGAGGCTCAACACAGATACTGAATAAAAGACACTGTTTAATACCAAACAAATACACTGTTAAAAGTTATTTTACTTATTATTTTATTGCATTTCTATGGAAGAGCAACTGTTTAAAAAACACACATAAAGAAAATTTGTGAAGAGAATACAATACTCTAAAACCTCAGATTGTAAATGTGATTCTAGATGGGATTTTATCCATATTTTGGGGGAATAAATTACATTTACTAATTAAAAGTAAAAGCCTTTTTTTGCTCAGACAATAACTGTACCATCAAACTGTATGAACAGTGGATCCAGAATCTGATCATATGTCATGAATCAACACATTTATGTCAGGAGACAGAGAGAGGAGGAGGAGGAGGAGGAGAAAGAGGAGGAGGTAGAGGAGGAGGAGGAGGAGAAAGAGGAGGAGGTAGAGGAGGAGAAGAAGAAGGAGGAGGTAGAGGAGGAGGAGGAAGAGGAGAAGGAGGAAGAGAAGAAGGAGGAGGAGGAGGAAGAGGAGAAGAAGGAGGATGAAGAGGAGGAGGTGGAGGAGCAGAGGCTGTAAATGTTGATACTGGCACAAGGAAGAAATGAGTAAATTTTGGTGGTGATCGGGGGTGGGGGGGCCCAGGGGGGAGCCCCACTGATCGGCCTTGGCGGAGGTCTGCGCTCTCTGAGTGCTTTTCTTGTTATTATGTTGGTCCAGCCCACTTCAGATCAAATGTGGCTTAATGTGGCCCCTGAACTACAATGACTTTGACAGCCCTGGTCTAATATGCATGAAAGGACCAATATTACACACAGACCAGCATGGTTGTGTATTTGTTACTGATGCACTGACAGTGGACACCAGTGCCCCTGAGTGTCTCCTCAGGACCCAACCTACACTAAAAGGTCAGGAACTATCTAACGCCATGTTTCCACTACGTGATACCGGCTCAACTTGACTCGACTCTGCCTTTTTGCGTTTCCATTATGTAAAAGAAGCTGGACATCACAATACAGTACCCGGTTCTGTATTGTGATCACTTTGCTTTGTGTGTTTGTTTGTTTGTTTGTTTGCAACTTTAGGGGAAAACTATTCCAACCATCTTTACCAAATCTTCCCCACAGATAGGCCTAGGCCCTGGGACCAACCCATTCAATTTTGGGCCAAGTAGGCCAAAGTTCAAGGTCACAGCAAGGTCACAAAACCTACAATTTTCCTATCTGTCATCATTGAGCAATTTTCCAAAATTCATCAAAAATTCAAAACAACTCCGATTAGCCTCCAATTTGGTCCACTCGTAGCTTAGAACAATATCTTGTATCTGGCACAAAATTGTCCACATCCACTGTGGAATGTGGACTCTGTGGACATTTCCATTTAACACTGAAAATCCCATTTACCACACATTTTTCATTAGAACTCAACAAATATTGATTGGAATTGAATATAATTTGACATACACATGACTGGTACCAAGCTTCAACTTTTTCTGCTGTATGGAACAACCTGGAAACTGCTGAATTTAAAAAGAAATAGTTGGTGGAGGTTTGCATTCTCAGAATACTTGTTTTTTGGTATCTGCTCCGCCGAGGTACCAAAACAGCGGAAGAGATATAAAACGTGAAGTGTAAACACTGCAGACCACTGATTGGTCAGAGAGTTGTCTCTGCGTCATCAGTGTGCGACCCACCATTACAATAAAAACAGATTCTGAAGTTTACAGTAAATATACCAGTAGGTTAGTCCACATGACGGCAGCCCACAAAACTACACCATGGTCGGTCGAGGGGGTTCAGACATTTCTGTCCTTGTTGGCCAACAAATAAATTCATTGTGAGTTTGCTATACTATGTTGCAAATAATCATATAATTTTAGACAACATTTAGTCTATATAATGTATATTATTGTGGACGGAGGCAGTAAATCCAGGTGTAGATTACTGCACAAAGGGAGAATTTTATTTTCTTTAGTCAGGATATGTACAGTCAGTCCAGCTGTGATTTACAAGGAGGACAATTACTACTGAACAAACAAGAACTGAAACTATGAATTATGAAAGAGCTGCAGCATCTGAAACCGACCACAATGAACATTTGACACAAACAGAACCACAGTGCTGCAATTTCAGACTCACAGTTTGTCTTTTATGGATTGGGATTGTGTCTGTCAACTCACCATATATTTTTTATTAGTAAGTTTTTTTGGGGTTTTTTTGTTTATCAATTACTAAAACTTTCAGGCAACCCCATTTGAATTCCAGGTGACCCCACGTGGGGTCCCGACCTCAAGGCTGAAAAACACTAAATGTCTAAAGAGTGTGGTTTCATTGTTGAACTAGTACTTATTTCTCTTCTTGAAAATGATCCATAAGTGTCAGTCTATCACATTTCACCCAATGAATTAAACCCCACCTCCTCCAATTTTGATGAAATTTGATGTGTGGGTAATTCATGGCCAGATAAGCCAAAATTTCTCATTTTAACTTTATTAGACCGATGGTTTTGGAGATACGGTAATTTCATTTTTTCGCGAAAAAGGCCATGGGAGCCTAATTTCAAAGTGCTGTAACTGAACAACCACTGGTCCAATTTTAAAAAACAAGGTATTTCTGTAAAGGGGAGACCATAAGGTACATTGTACATTTGGGTACTTTTGAGTTGGATAACCTTTTGATTTATATTTCGACCTTGAAATTTACACTGTGGGACATGCCCGACCTCTTTGACACCATTATCAAAAATGTAGCCCTATGTGTCAACTACGACATGTAAAAAAATTGGAGGGTTTTTCTTTTTGATTTTCATGTAATACCATATCGAAGCTGACATGCCCATTCCTTCAGAGATCCATTCAGTGTCCTTTCTGTGTCCTTACTTCTATACACAATGGGCCAGATCTACTAAGATCCCAATTTGCGTGTACTAATTTGCTTGCACAATCTAGAATTATTTAAATTCTAGACTATTTAAATGAGGGTTTGTTTGTGTGCTACTGGAGACAATACACTGTAGAAACTGCTGTGGGATAAACCAGCACTAATGGAACAGAGACTGAATGAACCAGATGAACAGAAGTGTAACACTGGGGGAGTTTAGTCATAGAAGGTATGGCATGACTCGTTCATTTTTCATTTTAAAGCTGGTGGTGTTGGGGGGGGGGGCGGGGTAGTTGGATTGAATGACTGTTAGGTGCACATAATTTTGTCACGCTAATGCCTACTTTAAAGTGCGTATTTTTAATCACAATCATCAGGAGTGGAAAAGGAGTGTGTGTGCGTGTGTGTGTGTGTGTGGGGGGGGGGGGGGGGGCACATACGTCTCAATTATTTTTTCTTCCGTCACTCCAAAAATGTTCACACGAGGGTGAAAAATATGTTCTCTGCATCTGGTTTCATCATTTCTTTGTCTCCTAACCACTTCCATTTGTGCGCAATTACACATCTAACCCGTTTGCTCCTCCTTTTGAGATGTTTTAAATATAGACGCAGTTTCTATCAGTTAAATTTCTTCCTGGTTTGATAAATCCCTTTGCATGTATTAAATTAATATATTTACATTTTCTCCTCCCAGCACACGCACAACTGCATGTAAACACCCCATATTGCATATTCATTGTGTTAAATGTATTAACTGGATACAGACTCACTATTATACATATTATACACAAAGATGCAACCCTTAGTGTCACTGTTAGTGAATCAGTTTGTACATTTATTTGCATGTGCAATGAGTTTGCACACGTTTTAATACACGCTAACCTTTAATAGATGCGACCCAATGTCTCAAGTTGATGTATTCCAAGAAATATTATCAATCACAAACCAAAAGTCAATGAAAATTTCCCAACTGTCTCCATCTTATCAACACTAGGTGTCTCTTCTTCTTGTCTTTTAACTGTACTGTGTTTTTGGTGACAGGGGTCATTACCAGAATGGAAGCTACAGTTCCCCCTGCAACAGACAAAGGAGACACGCAATCTAGATTCATGTCTGACATAGTTTGATTATCCCTCAGCTGACCTGGTCACTAATAGACATAAAACGACCTCATCAGAAACATGATCAAATGATTTCAAATATGGTTATGTAAAGGTAACAAAGGCAAATTTGAATTTTTGGAGCTTAATAAACATCGTCAGTTATAAGGCAAGGGAGCACGTGCAATACTTCTGCATTGGCTAACTTCAAAAGTAAAAATCGTAGTACAAGTCTAAGTACTTCCTTTTCATCAAAGTTATAGATCAATCAGAATCAATAAGTTTATGGATATTCTGGAGTACTTACATTTGTCTGACCTATTAAATATAGAAAACATTAAGGAAATGGGAATTATGGCTGTTCTTCCTTTGTTTAAAAGAAACTAAAAACTTGGAATAGGATCTGTATGCATGTTTTCTGCACTCTTAATACACACAATTTACTAGGAATCTTGAGGTAGGTCTACTGTATATTTGATCCCATTTCACTCAAGTATAAAAAAGAAAAACCCTCCAATATTTTTACATGTTGTAGTTGACACATAGGACTACATTTTTGATAATGGTGTCAAAGAGGTCAGGTGTGTCCCACAGTGTCAATTTCAAGGTCAAAATATAGGCTATATCAAAGGTTATCCAACTCAAAAGTACCCAAATGTACACAAGAATCCCTTATGGTCTCCCCTTTACAGAAATACTTTGCTTTTTAACATCAGACCAGTGGTTGCTGAGTTACAGCACTTTGAAATCCGGCTGCCACGGCCTTTTTCATAAAAAAGTGAAAAAATAAAATGACCATATCTCAAAAACCATTGGTCTGATAACGTTAAAATTTGAAGTTTTGGCTTTTCTGGCCATGAATTACCCACACACCAAGTTTCATCAAAATTGGAGGAGGTGGGGTTGAACTCATTGGGTGAAGTCAGATGGACTGACCCTTATGTCTCATTTTCAAGAAGTGAAATAAGGTTTGCTAGAATTAGATTCCTTATAGTCTCCCCTTTACAGAATTACCTTGCTTTTTAAAATCGGACCAGTGGTTGCTGAGTTACAGCAGTTTGAAACTTGGCTGCCACGGCCTTTTTGGTAAAAAAAGTGAAAAAATAAAATTGCCATATCTTGAAAACCGCTGGTTCAATAAAGTTAAAATTTAAAATTTTGGCTTTTCTGGCTATGAATTCGCCATATGCCAAATTTCATACAGATTGGAGGGGGTGAGGTTTAAAAATGCCATTTTATTTGGTTATACCACAATTGTTGATGAAGTAATGGAAAGTTTGACAATTGAAATACAGACTCCCAAATTTAAGAGTATTTTCTTGAGTGGCATTTGTAGAACGCCTGGTTCTTGTATGGATCCGTTTATGAACACTTTAGTTAATATCTTTGGAAGATTTTGTTATAAAAAATCATTTTTTGTTTGTGCAGACTTTAATATCGACCTTTTGAAATGGAATGAACATTCACCAACAAATAACTTTTGTAATATAATGTTTAGTTTTGATTTAGGGCCACTTATTAACAAACCTTCTCAGATAACCAAAGAAAGTGCCACACTCATTGATAATATTTACACTAATGTGCATGGCCCAGCGACAAGTGGTATATTCTTATGTGATATTAGTGATCATTTTCCCATATTTGTTATTTGTAAGGCACTCCATATAATTTACTGTTCACTTCTACTTCCTTCTATGTCCTGTTGTGTGGGAGTGTGGGGCTGGACATATAAAATAACTGTAAATACTATAGTCCTCCTACAAAAACCAGCCATACGTATTAATAAGGCTGGTTACTGTGAACATACTAATGAATTGTTTATGAAATCCCATAGTATGAAATTTAATGATTTGGTTTACTATAAAATAATGCAAATAATGTATAAAGCCAAATTAAAGTGACTCCCTGTGTGTGTGCAAAGGTTCTTCTCAACGCATGAGTCTAAATAGGATCTGCGAGATGTTTGTAAATTTGTTGAAAAAAAAAAAAAAAAGCTAAAGAGACTAAAAGCAGATGTATATGTATCTGTTGTTGGAGTTAAACTATGGAATGAGGCCAGCATGGATTTAAGAATGTGCAGTCCATTTTTGATATTAAAAAAAAAAAGGTATGTAAGGCAATTTTTGAAGGATACAATTGTTAAGATCTAATAAGTAATGGGTAAATAACTTATTTTGACTCTACATTAAATTACCATTAATTTGGTTGCTTAACCTGTTTAACCCTGTCCATATTTTCAGGGGAAAAACGCCTAAAAAGACATACCCAAAGTAAATGAAGAATTACTTATAATAATAAGGTTCATATGGATGTTCTTAGTGTCTATGGACATTTAGAGACCTCACAGAATCTATTCCCATCGTCTAAAATATTGTACCTATTACTATGTCTGAGTAAACTGTAACAAGCTAAAAGAGAAATTAGAAATTTTTTATCCTCACCTGTTTTTTTTCAGCTAGATTGACAATGATATGTGTAATGAGTCTAGTACAGAGGCTGAACCCAATTGCAAGACCACTAGCCAGAAGTGAGTTCGAGTGTGTTTATTAAACAATAACCAAAGAGAAGACAACACAGAATGATTAGTGAATCTGTGATGGCATGGTGTTCGGGGCTTGACGTCTGGGCCGTGGGTAGCGACAGCAGACGACCAGCGTGGCCGAGCCGGGAAAACCCCAACGGAACCCCGACTAGGGACAAACAGAGAGAGGTCAAAACACAGTCCAGGTCATACACGGGGAGGCACAATGAGAGGCGACAGAACATGAGGGACAGGCAAAAACCTCACAGTCGGTAAACCAGGCGCAGGGTCGATACACAGGTAAACGTTGGAGGCTGAGGTACCAAAGGGAGTAGGCAGAATCAGAGTCGGGAAAACGAACCAGGTCACAGACGAGCAGGCAAAACAGGAACGGGCAGAATTGGTGGTCGGAAGACAAAACGGGTCACAACAGGCAGACAGACTGACAGGATCCAAAAACGCTGGTAAGTAAGCACACGAGTGTAGCAAACAAACTGGCAGAGAGACAGGGGAAGACACAGGGTTTAAATACACAAGAGGGAGGGAAGACAATCAGACACAGGTGGAACACATCAGGGTGGAGTCAGGTAATCAGACACAGGTGAAACAATCAAGGAGGGGAAGTAAAGACACCAGACATGACACATGAGGGAAACTTAACAAAATAAAACAGAAAAGACAGACAAAATCCAGACACAGTCTGGGAGCAGACATGACAATATGCATAAATTAATTGTTTGTGTTGGAGATTTTTAATAGCGTATATTTCACCCCACAAAGATTAAAAATCATGTTTGAACATTAAAGTTTGCACTAAAATACACTTTTGATGTACTTTTATTAACATTAGGGTCTAAACTTTGAGCAAAAGTTGAAAAAACATCCATTGTCCTGATTTATTATATTTTTATAGTAGATGAATATTAATATAATTTTTTCAGCCCACAGGCAGGCTGATAGGGCTAAAGGGGTTCGGTTTTCTGTTTTTCTGGTTTAGTTTCACTCTTTTTATGTTTTTGCTTGTTTGTTTGGTTCTATACATTGTTGTTTTTTTCTTTTTCCTATACTGAATGCTGGGTAACTGAATGTGTTCTGTAGGACAGGCAGTAATAGAAGCATTCTGCTTCTGCCTGGGCCTGTTCAGTCATTAACCTGTTGGTAATGTTTGGAGTGTGGACACTAGTTGGTGTCACGAAGGGGAAATGAGGACTCAAATGCACAGTACTGAAGGGAAAAAATAACAAGTTTATTTAACAAAAAATGAAAACCAGACAACGAAAAACCTAATACAAAAACTAAAGTAGAGTCCATAGGAAAAAACATACAAAACCTGAGTCAGAGTCCGTGGATGAATATGATCAAATGTCCGGGCTATGGAAAGGAGAGAGGAGTAATGGACCAGCGCTGCATGGCTGCAAACCTAATCCTTAAATAGGCCAATGGTAATTGGCTGCAGCCACGCAGCGCCAGCAGGTGAGTATGATGATGATAATGATTATAACAAAAGAGGAGCTGAGGGTCACACAGGCACAGGTCCATGACCAAAAGGGAGGAGCAAAGAGTCACCCAGGCACAGATCCTGACAGGACCCCCCCCTCAAGGGACGGCATCCTGACGTCCCCAGAGATGCGAAAAAGCCCCCCACGAAGACCAGGGCATCCTGGCAAAAGGGGCATGAAGAACCACAGGGGAGATAGGCTGAAGTACCTCCCGGTGGGACGGTGTGAAGAGCCTCCGGGCGAAGAGGGTGAAGCACCTCCCGGTGAAACGGCGTTAAGAGCCTCCGGGTGGACTGGCTGCAGAACCTCAGGGCAAACAGGCTGACGCACCTCCCGGTGAAACGGCGTGAAGAGCCTCCGGGTGAAGAGGGTGAAGCACCTCCCGGTGAAACGGCGTGAAGAGCCTCCGGGCGGACTGGCTGCAGAACCTCAGGGCGAACAGGCTGAAGCACCTCCCGGTGAAGCGGCGTGAAGAGCCTCCGGGAAGACTGCCGAAGCACCTCAGGACAGACCTCCGGACCAGGACGTGGAAAACCTCCAAACCAGGATGATGTAGCCCCTCCGGACCAGATCATGGAGAAACCTCCCGACCAGGACGTGAGAACCCCTCCAAAACAGGACAGAAAAATCCCCTGGTTCGTGGACCTCCAGGGCTGTGGCAGACAGGACTCCAGCTGGGCTTAGGACATTGACTGGAACTGAATATGACTGGACTAGTGACTCTAACTGAGACAAGACAGACCGAACGCTGACTGGACTACAGACATCGACTGGAATTGGACTATGGCTGGACCCATGACTCGAGCTGACTGAGACTGGACAGACAGGGCTATGGACTCTGAGACTGGACAGACAGGGCTATGGACTCTGAGACTGGACAGACAGGGGAACGGACTCTGAGACTGGACAGACAGGGCTATGGACTCTGAGACTGGACAGACAGGGCTATGGACTCTGAGACTGGACAGACAGGGCTATGGACTCTGAGACTGGACAGACAGGGCTATGGACTCTGAGACTGGACAGACAGGGCTATGGACTCTGAGACTGGACAGACAGGGCTATGGACTCTGAGACTGGACAGACAGGGCTATGGACTCTGAGACTGGACAGACAGGGCTATGGACTCTGAGACTGGACAGACAGGGCTACGGACTCTGAGACTGGACAGACAGGGCTATGGACTCTGAGACTGGACAGACAGGGCTATGGACTCTGAGACTGGACAGACAGGGCTATGGACTCTGAGACTGGACAGACAGGGCTATGGACTCTGAGACTGGACTGACAGGGGAACGGACTCTGAGACTGGACTGACAGGGGAACGGACTCTGAGACTGGACTGACAGGGGAACGGACTCTGAGACTGGACTGACAGGGGAACGGACTCTGAGACTGGACTGACAGGGGAACGGACTCTGAGACTGGACTGACAGGGGAACGGACTCTGAGACTGGACTGACAGGGGAACGGACTCTGAGACTGGACTGACAGGGGAACGGACTCTGAGACTGGACTGACAGGGGAACGGACTCTGAGACTGGACTGACAGGGGAACGGACTCTGAGACTGGACTGACAGGGGAACGGACTCTGAGACTGGACTGACAGGGGAACGGACTCTGGACTGACAGGGAGACACAAAGAGCGAGGCCGAGACGGGGAGACACAAAGAGCGAGGCCGAGACGGGGAGACACAAAGAGCGAGGCCGAGACGGGGAAACAGGAACGCTGCGTGGACGGACGGAACCGGACTTCAGGAACGTTGCCGGACGGAACCGGACTTCAGGAACTTTGCCGGACGGAACCGGACTTCAGGAACGCTGCCGGACGGAACCGGACTTCAGGAACGCTGCCGGACGGAACCGGACTTCAGGAACGCTGCCGGACGGAACCGGACTTCAGGAACGCTGCCGGACGGAACCGGACTTCAGGAACGCTGCCGGACGGAACCGGACTTCAGGAACGCTGCCGGACGGAACCGGACTTCAGGAACAGACAGGAACAGGCTTTAAAAAACGCTGCGCGAACAGACAGAATCAGATTGCAGGAACGCTGCACGGACATACTGAATCAGGCTTCAGAAAACGCTGCGCGGCCGGAACCGGACTTCAAGGAGGGGAAACTACCAGACGGCGTACTAGCCTCCAGGTAGTACTGAAAAATACACAGAAAGACAAATACACGGAGAAATACACACGGAGAAATACACACGGAGAAATACACACGGAGAAATACACACGGAGAAATACACACGGAGAAATACACACGGAGAAATACACTCAGAAAACGGCACACACGGACAGAGAGAGACAGGGAGGAACGAATAAAACAAGCAGAACAAACAAACTAACATGAACAGGCAGATCAGAGCTAATAAACTCACTCGAACCATTAGACACACGAAGGAAAAGACACAAGAGAAGAACCCGGACCCCACGAAGGCCCAGGTCCCCACATGGAACAGGACACTGGAAACACGAGGCAGGAAACAGACGAGAGACAGAAACGCACCGGAAAAAACAACACGGGAGGAGAGCCCGGACTCAACATGGTCCGGGACCCCACATGACATGGGAACGCCGGTAATACAAGGCAGGAAACACACAGAGGACAGATACACCGGGAGAACAAACCGGGGTATGCACCCGACGGATCCGGGACCTCCAGAACCAACCGGCACGGAGGAGACCGAGCCGCCAGAGCTGAGGACAAAGGTAAGTCTCAGAAAAGCCGGATATGGGGCAGGGAAGCGCGGAGCGACGGTACAAGGGGAGAACTAAGGAAAGACAAACGAAACCAGGGATGAAAAAACTAAAAACACGAAAAAACGAAAAAACGGGTCCCTTCAGTACCGGCTGAGTCCAGGTATGGCTGGTCCATTCTGTCACGAAGGGGAAAATGAGAGGACTCAAATGCACAGTACTGAAGGGAAAAAATAACAAGTTTATTTAACAAAAAATGAAAACCAGACAACGAAAACCCTAATACAAAAACTAAAGTAGAGTCCATAGGGAAAAAAACATACAAAACCTGAGTCAGAGTCCGTGGATGAATATGATCAAATGTCCGGGCTATGGAAAGGAGAGAGGAGTAATGGACCAGCGCTGCATGGCTGCAAACCTAATCCTTAAATAGGCCAATGGTAATTGGCTGCAGCCACGCAGCGCCAGCAGGTGAGTATGATGATGATAATGATTATAACAAAAGAGGAGCTGAGGGTCACACAGGCACAGGTCCATGACCAAAAGGGAGGAGCAAAGAGTCACCCAGGCACAGATCCTGACAGTTGGATTATTATGTGATGACTGAATAAAGAATTTCATCAAATTTCATCATCATCTGAGATGGATCGACCCATAAGCCAGTCCAGTGAAGCATTTTAGTGATTAGAATTATATGGAATCTCAGTGTTTTAGTTTCAAAAATTCGCACAAGTTTTTATTACAGTGAAACTGAAAATTAGATCTAACAGTGAGCCTGTTTTTTTTTTTCCTCTCTTCCTGGTCACTGTGGTGTGGACCCTGCTCCTCTTCATTCTCAGTGTTGAGTAAAGCACCATGATCCCAGTCCCACTGTGAAACCTCAAATACAAGACTGCACTGGTACCTGGAATGATGAGATGAGGCAATGAAAAGGGCAAATGGAGAACAAAGGGGGAACAAGGGCTTCTCCATTATGTGAATTAATCTAATCACAGCTCAGAGCTGCAAGCAGGCTTTGTTAATGGGGCTTGTACAGTCAATTATCTTAATTGTTCCATTTGCAGAACCTGCTGCATGTATCAAGAGCAGGTGCTGGAACTTGAGGGATGAGCTCAATCACTCTCCATAATTGTAATTGTCACTAGATTCACTTATGAACATTAGGGGATGAGGGGAATCGCCTGTCGTTCAGGGTGGCGTGTAGATTAGGCCTTAAGAGGTGGACGTAGTGTTGGTTTGATGGATCTGAACATAATTTATATTCTCTGACATTAAACAACATTTGGACAATTTATGTCAGGGCTGTCAAACTCATTGTAGTTCAGGGCCTATTCAGCTAAATTTGACCTGCAGTGGGCCGAACCAGAAAAATAATACCATAATAACCTATAGATAATGACAACTCCAAATTTTATGTCTTTGTTTTAGTGTAAAAAAAACATTAAATTATGAAAATACTTACTTTTATAAACTATGCAAAAAAAAAAAAAAAAAAAACTGAAAAAACTGAAATTTAAATTAAAAAACGCAAGAAAATTCAGTGCAATTTTAGCAGTATTCTGTCTCCACTTCTCATTTGTCCATGTGCATTCAGGATCAGATCTACAAAGACACTAAACACTGAGGAACAGGCAGAAAAGAGTTCAAATTGGGCTGAATTTTCTACAGACATTTCAGGTTGTTCATATTTGTTCAGGTTATTCATGTTTTATTACAGGATAGTTTGGAAGTGTAAATATTTTCATAATTTAATGTTATTTTTTGCACTAAAACAAAGAAAAAAATTTAAGTTGTTAATTCTAGATTTTTTTTTGTCTTAATTCAAGATGTTTTTTACTTAATTTAATTTTTTTTTTTTTTTTGGGTTTAATTCAAGATTTTTTTTTTTTTTTTTTACTTAATTGCAGATTTTTTTGCTTAACTCAAGATTTTTTTAAATTAATTAAAGATTTTTTTGGCTTAATTCAAGATTTTTTTTTTACTTAATTGAAGATTTTTTTGGGCTTAATTCAATATTTTTTTTACTTAATTGAAGATTTTTTTTCTTTTTTTTGCTTAATTCAAGATTTTTTTTTAACTTAATTAAAGATTTTTTTGGCTTAATTCAACATTTTTTTTTTTTTAATTGAAGATTTTTTTTGGCTTAATTCAAGATTATTTTTTTTTAACTTAATTGAAGATTTGTTTTTTTTTTTTTTTACTTAATTCCAGATTTTTTTTTTTTTTTTTTTTTATTGAAGATTTTTTTTTTTTTTTTTTTGGCTTAATTCAAGATTTTTTTTTTTTTACTTAACGGAAGATTTTTTTTTTTTAATTGAAGTTTTTTTTTTTTTTTTTTTTTTGCTTAATTGAAGGGTTTTTTTACTTAACTGAAGATTTTTTTTTTTTTTTTTTTTGGCTTAATTCAAGATTTTTTCCTTCATTGAAGCTTTTTTTTTTTTTTTTCTTCATTCAATTCAAGACTGTGGAATTTTTACACTTGGCAAAAACACCCCAGGGGCCGAATTGGACCCTTTGGCATTTGGGCCCCGTGCCGCATGTTTGACACCCCGGTTTATATCTTATTGAGCCAAACAGATAATCTATTATTTATTCAGCAGTTTCAGCCTCCGGAGGCCGAAATACATGTTGGTCTACCAAGTGCGAACACTTTTGTGTGCATAAAAGAAATGAGTTTCAATCCAAATTCATATATCATTTAAGTTCTTGTAAACTTTATAAAATGAATTGGACACAGTTACACTTGAGATTTATTTTCCCATTGAGTCAGTGAACCAAGTGTAACCGGTGCTATGGTCTCTGCGTTGTGTTTCTTAGTGGTGCGATGCAGAATGGACCCGCAGGACGCAACGTTGTGATTGGAGGAGGAAACAGCACTCACACTCCGTTTATTCTGACAAAATGCAAATTAAAACATAATCAGTCCTGACTACGGTCCAGCCCCAAACTACAATGAAAAAGACACTGGTTAGCATGCTTTCACACATGCACCTCATCCAACCATCAAACACATGCACAATCAATTAGTATCAACACCCAATCCACTCGACCACCACACAGACAACAATACAGATAAAATTAGATGCCAAAAAGGAACATAAAATCACTTAATAATACACGATGACAATGGATAACAACAGATGACCTACTTCTTCCCGTTACAAGACATTTGAAAATGGAAGAGGAAGGGGAGGAACCTGACTTTATACTGGGGTACCCCTGGAAATACATGAAGAAGAACGGACATAAACCAACGAAGAAGAGGGTGGAGGACCAAACACAACACAGGACTACGACTAAAACAATGCCAGGTAACGCACTGAAGTTAAAGAGCAATCAAGAATAATTACAAAAATAACATTATTATTCCAATCAATGAACTTATAGTTTGCAAACATTCTGCACCACAAGGGGGCGCTACCTCCCATTTTATCAGGATTTAAAACTACTATAATAACAATGTTACCATCCATCCATCCATTCTCTTCCGCTTATCCGGGGCCGGGTCGCGGGGGTAACAGTCTAAGCAGGGATGCCCAGACTTCCCTCTCCCCAGACACCTCCTCCAGCTCTAACAATGTTACATGAACATAAAATCATAGCTATCATTAGCACTAGCTGCCCTTCCCGGATCCAAATAATTTCACTAACTTTTATTGACATCATCATAAAGAAGCTGTATACCAAGTTTGAAGTCAATCAGAACTGGAGTTTTGGAGAAAAAGACAATTGAAAATTCTGAAACGGACGACGGATGAGGACTATGACACCAGATGCTGCATGACGACGATCGCTTACGGCCTGTCGGCTGGTAACCTAAAAATGTATCTGAAAAAATTGTTGCATCATGCTGTTTCCAATCAGGGCAATTATTTCAAGTAAAAAAGCCAAAACTTTTACTGTCTTAGGAGGTTAAATAACCTTAATTATTATTTATAAATAGTGCTTAAAGTTCATTGTGACTGTCCTGAACCATAACCTCAGGAAATTTCAACTCATGAAAATGATACAGAAGATTATTCAGCATATTTTCCCACTACTATCAAAAAAAAAAAAAAAAAAATAGGACCAATGGCCCTGTAGCTTACCGGCCAAATTAAAAGCTTTGGGAAATGTATCCAGATGCCATTTATTATCACCCGGTTATGTGTATTTATTATATACAGAAATAGTCCATGTTTTGGTCATATCAATCCACTTCCTATCTGTTATAATGGGAACATTTTTTCAAAGTCACACCAAATCCAGAATCAGATCTGGATCCAAATACTTTCAATACCTTGTGTTGACATTATCATACAGAAGCTGTATACCAAGTTTGAAGTCAATCAGAACTGGAGTTTGGGAGAAAAAAATGATTGAAATTTTTTCCCCATAAGAGCCCATGTTAAATTTTCCCTAAGTTCCCGGATCCGGAAGAAGATCCTGATCAGCATGTGGACATTATGTTTTGGTCATCTCCCCATCAGGGCTGGACTGTAGAAATTTCAAGTTGATATCATTTATATTTACTGAGTTATTGCATCCATCCACTTCCTATCTGTTATAATGGGGAAATTTTTCAAAGTCACACCAAATCCAGAATCAGATCCAGATCCAAATAATTTCACTAACTTTTGTTGACATCATCATAAAGAAGCTGTATACCAAGTTTGAAGTCAATCGGAATTGTAGTTTTGGAGAAGAAGATGATTGAAAGTTTTGTAACGGACAACAACGACGACGACGGACACCGCATGATGACAATAGCTTACGGCCTGTCGGCCGGTAAGCTAAAAACCATCACCAGGCTTATTATGCATCAGTCTAATATATAATAGGTCAGGACAAACATCCTGCCCACTCAAATAAAAGTTTGTGAAGATTCAGTAGATAAGGGAAAAGGGAAATGAGCCTTAAGTTTCACTTTTACTTCCACAAAGTACAAGCGGCACTGATCGCTACCCCCCCCCCCCCCCTCCCCAATAGTATTATATGAAACCGGCAAGAAACTGACTCTGTGATTGGCAGACAGGTGATGGGTGGAGCCTCAGACCAAAACACACAATGACAACATAAACATCATCTGGGGCTGACACTGAGCTTTTCAAATGCCAATATTCTGTCTGGACTACTACTGTCGGTGAGATCAGGATTTGACATGAACAGGATTCCTTCATGTCTGGTGACAGTCAAGGCCATTTTATAATTATTTAGAACATAATTCCTACAGACTGCACCTTTAAGTCACCTGTTATATTTAACTAATTAGGTAGAGCATGTTAGACTGCAGCTAAGTCGATCTAAATTTCAGATTGCTACTTTTGATGCAGTTCCCAAATGAATTTTTCTTCTCCATTTAAAGGTGGGGTATGAGAGCTTAGAAAAATGGTTTGAGCAGCTACATTTTGAAAATACTCAGTTCAAAAGTTCAAACCCCTTTATTCAGACGTCCCCCCTGAAGCCACGCCTCCAGAGTACTGGCGCTCACAACGCTTATTCCCAAGCGTTCACGAGCGCTGCACAGCAACAATTCACCCAGCCCCGGAGACAGACTCATCTGCATCCTTAAAGATAAAAAAACATTTTCACAAAAAGTTATTGAACTTTTTTTTTTAACCAATTTTTTAAAATTTGTTTTTCCCTTCCATGCATACCTCGTTCAGTGTCGTCCAACCCACCCACCACCCCCCCCCTGCCCTTGCTCTTCCAGAACAGCCCCAGTTCAGACCTATCTGACTAACGGTACATTTCCTACTGATTTATGTTAGTGACTAAACAGTTTACTGGTGAACTTTCCATCTTAATGAAGCCAGGCTCTGGCTTTGGCTTCATTTCCTGAACAAGTGCTCCAAACCTCTGAGAACGCACAAAGAAGGGTACGCACAGAGGGGGGAGGGGCCAAAGGCAGTTGAGTTTCATAGACATATCACTGTTCAATCATTTCAGTTGGGCGCTCAAAATGATTGGATGGTGTTTTTTCAGTCCTGTCTGTTCCACAGGTGACAACATTTTTTTTATTTTTGTGTTGGAGCATTTAATTAATTGGTTGTAATCAGGGTGTGAAGGGGATTTTAAGTAATACAGTAAAAAATGCTCCAGGAAAACATCTCACACCCCACCTTTAAATCTTTGGTAAAACTTTAAAATAATCACTTGTAAGGTATTTATAAGCTGTGTGATGTGGAATTAGACAATACAGAAATGGATAGAC
Organism: Sphaeramia orbicularis; assembly: GCF_902148855.1. NCBI lineage: Eukaryota > Metazoa > Chordata > Actinopteri > Kurtiformes > Apogonidae > Sphaeramia > Sphaeramia orbicularis. The sequence continues at coordinate 9,384,155 of NC_043959.1, read as the reverse complement.
AAAAAAAAAACACATAGCAACAAGAAAAAACAAATTTGAACTTTTGAAAAATAAAAAAAAGAAATTCAGTTAAATGGGAAAAAAAATAAATAAATATTTTGCAATATAATCTAGATAACTGTATATGACTCTTCCTTCCTTCCTTTCTTCTCTTTATGTCCTTCCTTCCTTCCTTCCTCCTTCTCTTTGTCCTTCCTTCCTTCCTCCTTCTCTTCATGTCCTTCCTTCCTTCTCTTTATGTCCTTCCTTCCTTCCTTCCTTCCTTCCTCCTTCCTTCTCTTTGTCCTTCCTTCCTTGTCTTTATGTCCTTCCTTCCTTCCTTCCTCCTTCTCTTTATGTCCTTCCTTCCTCCTTCCTTCTCTTTATGTCCTTCCTCCTCCCTTCTCTTTATGTCCTTCCTTCCTTCCTTCCTCCTTCCTTCTCATTATGTCCTTCCTTCCTTCCTCCTTCCTTCTCTTTATGTCCTTCCTTCCTTCCTTCCTCCCTTCTTTCTCTTTATGTCCTTCCTTCTCTTTATGTCCTTCCTTCCTTCCTTTAATCACATCCTGTTGTCATACCAGTCTTGCTTGTCCCTACACTCAGTCAGGGATGCCTCCATGTCGTCCATCTTGGAAAAAACAAATAAAAATGGCTCTTTGTCTTCTGGACCCTCGGCCTCCATCTCCACCCTCACAGTATTCTGCTGGTCCTCTTTGTCCATGTGGAGGAATGAAGGTGAATATATGACTTCCTATCAGTGCTCAATTGTAATTACACTATATTGCCAAAAGTATTCACTCACCTGCCTTGACTCACATATAAACTTAAGTGACATCCCATTCTTAATCCATGGGGTTCAATATGACGTGGGTCCACCCTTTGCAGCTATAACAGGTTCAACTCTTCTGGGAAGGCTGTCCACAAGGTTTAGGAGTGTGTTTATGGGAATTTTGGACCATTCCTCCAGAAGCGCATTTGTGAGGTCACACACTGATGTTGGACAGAAGGCCTGGCTCTCAGTCTCCGCTCTAATTCATCCAAAGGTGTTCTATGGGGTTGAGGTCAGGACTCTGTGCAGGCCAGTCCAGTTCATCCACACCAGACTCTGTCATCCATGTCTTTATGGACCTTGCTTTGTGCACTGGTGCACAGTCATGTTGAAAGAGGAAGGGGCCAGCTCCAAACTGTTCCCACAAAGTTGGGAGCATGGAACTGTCCAAAATGTCTTGGTATGCTGAAGCAATACTAAGTCTGAAGCAAGGTTATAATAGTTTTGGATTTTTACCTCTGCCAAGGAGGTTATGTTTTTGCCAGGGTTTGTTTGTCTGTCTGTCTGTTTGTTTGTCTGTCCGTTAGTGTGCAACATAACTCAAAAAGTTATGGACAGATTTTGATGAAATTTTCAGGGTTTGTTGGAAATGGGATAAGGAAGAAATGATTAAATTTTGGTGGTGATCGGGGGTGGGGGGGCCCACGGGGGGGGCCACTGATCAGCCTTGGCGGAGGTCTGCGCTCTCCGAGTACTCCTAGTTCATTTTGGTTTAGTTTTATTTAGTTTTGACTTTTTTTTTCTAATTCAGTTAGTTTTAATTAGTTTTTAGAGCAGGTTTGCTAGTTTTTATTAGTTTTTGTTGTTTTCTAAATGCTTAGTTTTAGTGTAGTTTTAGTTTTCTCATATTTTTTATCTTCTTCTCCGTCGTATTCAAATAAATCCCAGACAGGACTCTGCTGCTTTCTCCCAACTTTAGTCTCCATGTTTCCAGGTAGAGTGGGGACCAGAAGATGACTCTAAACCACCGTGAAGTTCCGTATGGTGCCAGCAGTTAAAATTGCTAGAGCAAAATAAATCGATTTAATATCAATCTGACTTTGACAAAGACAAAAACGAAGGGAATTTTATCCATAATTTTTATACGTTTTAGTTTTATAAGCACGCAATACAGTTTCAGTTAGTTATCGTTTTTTTTCCTTTTAATTATAGTTTTCATTTCAGTTAATGAAAATATTTTTACAATTCTAGTTTTTGTCATTTCGTTAGTTTTCGTTCACGATAATAACCTTGGTCTGAAGCAATGCCAAATCTCTTGGTATGCTGAAGCAAGAGATTTTGGACAATTCCATGCTCCCAACATTGTGGGAACAGTTTGGGGATGGCCCCTTCCTGTTCTAACATGCGTCAGTGCACAAAGCAAGGTCCATAAAGACATGGATGACAGAGTCTGGTGTGGATGAACTGGACTGGCCTGCACAGAGTCCTGACCTCAACCCCATAGAACACCTTTGGGATGAATTAGAGCGGAGACTGAGAGCCAGGCCTTCTGTCCAACATCAGTGTGTGACCTCACAAATGCACTTCTGGAAGAATGGTCCAAAATTCCCATGAACACACTCCTAAACCTTGTGGACAGCCTTCCCAGAAGAGTTGAACCTGTTATAGCTGCAAAGGGTGGATCAATGTCATTTTAAACCCTATTGATTAAGAATGGGATGTCACTTAAGTTCATATGTGAGTCAAAGCAGGTGAGTGAATACTTTTGGCAATACAGTGTATATTGGCATCTTTAAACATTTCCATGTTTTAAACCATCAAAATATGGACCACTATAAGTAAAGGCACATTTTTGATCTTTCAAAAATTCAGCAAAATGTTTTTTTAAAAAATCTATATTTCATGAAAACGGTGAAGAAACTTTTTAGACACTGTCCCAAGGAGGCGACATAAAACATTTGAAATGAATCTGATCAGTAGTTTCAGAGAAGAAGATAGTTGAAATGTGGACAGTGGGGACCTTCAGTTTGACCCTTCAAGGTCACTCAAGGTCAAAGGATATGGACCCAAATGAAAGTATATATATATATATATATATATATATATATATATATATATACATATTCATCAGTGCTCAGTAGTAACTATTTTGATATCTCTAAGCATTTCTGTATTAAAATATGAACCATTGTAAGTGAAGGCAATTTTTTTTTTGATATTTCAAAAATTCATCAAAATTCTGAATTTCTGAAAACTGTTAACAGACTTTGTAGACATTGTTCCAAGGAAGATTCATATAAAATTTGAAAAAAATCCAACCAGAGAAGATGTTTGAAAAATTACTCAGGAAGACAACACCGGACACAGCGCCCTCACAACAGCTCATGATCGATCAGTCGGTGAGATAAAAAGAGGCAATAATTTAATACCTAAGTTTTTACATTTACTCTCAACATTTTGACAAATATCAGTTCTTTCTACTTCTTAAGTTTTAAAAACATCATCTTGATTTGCTTTTAATTATGGTTGTCAAAATTAATGCATTAAAGCAGATTAATCCATCATGATTAAAAATGTTCATGCAGCAGAATGACTCTGAACGTCTCTGCCAACGCATTTTGGGCAGTTTGTCCAAGTAGAGTTACCGTCACACATGTGCGAAAGGGCAGTTGTGATAGGCAGCACAACTAACCCATAAAGATGGAAGATGTTAAACAGCATCTGGATGGAAATTTGAATACCAACAATACAAGATGGAACAGTCAACCGACAAAGTATTATTCACACTCTGCAGGAAGGAGTTTTCTTTTCACCGAAGCATCTCCAGAGTAAAACACCACATTAACGTGAAGCGCATGTTAGTTGGGGATTCTGCTGGCAGTTCGGCTAACGGGTCGCCGAGCTAGTGACCAACACGTTAAGTGCGTATATATTCCCTTCTTTTTTGAGTCTGTCTGTCAGTGAGACTCAGTTGTACAATCCACAGATAAAAACTGTATTTGGACAGTTTATCAGTGCTTATACATGTTATACATTCACAAAAACACACTTATTCAACATTTTTGTTGTGAAACTTCCCATAATTACACAAGATATTTGTCAATTAACAAACAAGTCTAGTTAAACTTACAGAACAGATACTTCTTTTACGGTTAATTGTCAGTAATTTTATCTCATTTTATTTTTTATTTTTTTTTTACAGCATTAAACTTTAAATTAATAGTTTAATCTCATGAATAGAAAAGAAATATTTGTGAAATTACGACACATTTGCAAATGTATTTTAACTGTATTTTTCTATGAAAAAAAATTTATTTTAAACAACTGAAATTTTATGGTTATTCACAGTTACAGTTTCTTGACATGTAAAATCAGTCTATTTTTGTCATTTCATTGATATTTTCCTGTATCTTAAAAATACAGGAAATATCTGTAAAATAAACAGTCAAAATTCTGTTAAATTACAGATTTTTTTTTTTTTTTTTTTTTTTTTACAGTTTGGTTCTCATTTTGTTCTGAAGACTGATATCCTGTAATAACCAAAGCACATCAAAATGATTTATCTGTGTCAGAAAACAAGCACAGAGAAAAATCAGATGGCAAAGCAGTGCAAAGGGTGGAGGTGAAGCTTGGAGAGAATAAACAGAGCTTGCAGACGTTGTAATGAGAATTTGCTCCATTTGGCAGAAGCCTGCAGCAAAGGTCTCCCATCTGTTTCCTATTGGAGAGGGGCTCAACAGTTTGGAGGGAGGGAGGGTGAAGAGGCGAACGCAAGAACCAAAAGAACACACTGACATCTAATGGCAGCAGCGGACATCACAAGGAGAGGGTGGAAGTGTGGAAGGATGGATGTAGAGCAAGGTTCTAATAGTTTGGGATTTTTCATTACAGTTTAGTTTTATTTAGTTTTGACTTTTTTTTTCTCTCTAATTCAGTTCATTTGAATTGGTTTTCAGAGCAGGTTTGATAGTTTTTATTAGTTTTCGTTATTTTCTAAATGCTTAGTTTTAGTTGTTTTTTTTTTTTTATATATATATGTTTTCTCTTCTTCTCCACTCAGCTTGACACCATGCATTTAGTTTTTGAAGCAAAGAAACATCTATTTAGTGATAGACAAGGTTCTAATAGTTTTGGATTTTTCATTATAGTTTAGTTTTATTTAGTTTCGATTTTTTTTTTTCTCTCTCTCTCTCTAATTCAGTTAGTTTTAATTAGTTTTTAGAGCAGGTTTGATTGTTTTTACTAGTTTTGTTATGGTCTAAATGCTTAGTTTTAGTTTAGTTTTAGTATTAATTTTACTTTTGTCGTATCTTTTCTCTTCTTCTCCGTCGTATTCAATAAATCCCAGACAGGACTCTGCTGCTTTCTCCAACTTTAGTCTCCATGTTTCCAGGTAGAGTGGGGACCAGAAGACGACTGGAAACCACAAGTGATGGACCGTCAAGTGTCGTATGGTGCTGCTAGCTAAAAATGCTAGAGCGAAATAAATCGCTTTTGTATCAATCCGACATTGACAAAGACAAAAACTAAGGGAATCGTATTCATAATTTTTATCTGTTTTAGTTATTTTTGTAAACACACAATACATTTTCAGTTAGTTGTGTTTTTTTTCTTTTAATTATAGTTTTTATTTATTTCAGTTAACGAAAATGTTTTTACAATTCTAGTTTTCGTTATTTCGTTAGTTTTCATTAACAATAATAACCTTGGATGCTAGTACTCGCCTCCGCATCAATCAATTCACATACCAAGGTTCTAATAGTTTTGGATTTCATTGTAGTTTAGTTTTATTTAGTTTTGACTTTTTTTTTTCTCTCTAATTCAGTTAGTTTTAATTCGTTTTTAGAGCAGGTTTGATAGTTTTTATTAGTTTTAATTTTTTTCTAAATGCTTAGTTTTAGTTTAGTTTTAGTTTTTTTTAAATATCTTTTCTCTTCTTCTCCACTCAGCTTGACACCATGCATTTAGTTTTTGAAGCAAAGAAACATGTATTTAGTGATAGACAAGGTTCTAATAGTTTTGGATTTTTCATTATAGTTTAGTTTTATTTAGTTTCAATTTTTTTTTCTCTCTAATTCAGTTAGTTTTAATTAGTTTTTAGAGCAGGTTTGATTGTTTTTACTAGTTTTTGTTTTGGTCTAAATGCTTAGTTTTAGTTTAGTTTTAGTATTAGTTTTAGTTTTGTTGTATCTTTTCTCTTCTTCTCCGTCGTATTCAAATAAATCCCAGACAGGACTCTGCTGCTTTCTCCAACTTTAGTCTCCATGTTTCCAGGTAGAGTGGGGACCAGAAGACGACTGGAAACCACAAGTGATGGACCGTCAAGTGTCGTATGGTGCTGCTAGCTAAAAATGCTAGAGCGAAATAAATCGTTTTCGTATCAATCCGACATTGACAAAGACAAAAACTAAGGGAATCGTATTCATAATTTTTATCTGTTTTAGTTCGTTTTGTAAACACACAATACATTTTCAGTCAGTTGTGTTTTTTTTCTTTTAATTATAGTTTTTATTTATTTCAGTAAACGAAAATGTTTTTACAATTCTAGTTTTCGTTATTTCGTTAGTTTTCATTAACAATAATAACCTTGGATGCTAGTACTCGCCTCCGCATCAATCAATTCACATACCAAGGTTCTAATAGTTTTGGATTTTTCATTGTAGTTTAGTTTTATTTAGTTTTGACTTTTTTTTCTCTAATTCACTTAGTTTTAATTCGTTTTTAGAGCAGGTTGATAGTTTTATTAGTTTTAATTTTTTTCTAAATGCTTAGTTTTAGTTTAGTTTTAGTTTTTTTTAAATATCTTTTCTCTTCTTCTCCACTCAGCTTGACACCATGCATTTAGTTTTTGAAGCAAAGAAACATCTATTTAGTGATAGACAAGGTTCTAATAGTTTTGGATTTTTCATTATAGTTTAGTTTTATTTAGTTTCAATTTTTTTTTTCTCTCTAATTCAGTTAGTTTTAATTAGTTTTTAGAGCAGGTTTGATTGTTTTTACTAGTTTTTGTTTTGGTCTAAATGCTTAGTTTTAGTTTAGTTTTAGTATTAGTTTTACTTTTGTCGTATCTTTTCTCTTCTTCTCCGTCGTATTCAAATAAATCCCAGACAGGACTCTGCTGCTTTCTCCCAACTTTAGCCTCCATGTTTCCAGGTAGAGTGGGGACCAGAAGACGACTGGAAACCACAAGTGACGGACCGTCAAGTGTTGTATGGTGCAGCCAGCTAAAAATGCTAGAGAAATAAATCGCTTTCGTATCAATCTGACATTGAAAAAGACGAAAATGAAGGAAATTTTATCCATAATTTTTATAAGTTTTAGTTAGTTTTATAAGCAGACAATACTGTTTCAGTTAGTTACCGCTGTTTTCTTTTAATTATAGTTTCTATTTATTTCAGTTAACAAAAATGTTGTTTCAATTCTAGTTTTCGTCATTTTGTTAGTTTTCGTTAATGATAATAACCTTGATGTAGAGCCATGAATTAGGGCTGTAATTAACTATTATTTTATTTTTTAAAAAATTATTTATTTATTTGCACATCATAAGACAGCAAAAAAACAAACAAAAAAAAAACATTCAAACAAGTAACATCACTGAACAGGAGAGGTTAGAAGCCAAAAAAGGCTTATTTATATGAATACCTCCCCAGAAATGAACAATATACAAGAAAAAAGAATTAAAAGTACAATATAACTGAATTAATAAACTAAAATAAAAACAATAAAAATGCAAATCACATTACAAATCATCAAATACAAATCAAATGATATACAGCCTTACATTTTTTCATGAATTACAGTCCTTTTTTTAGATACATTTTAAACAATGATGAAGAAGATGTGGATTGAAGTTCAGGTCGTAGATCAGGGGTGTCAAACTCATTTTAGTTAGTAATATGATCTGCAGTGGGCCAGACCAGTAAAATATTAACATAATAATACAGAAATAATGTCAACTCCAAACTTCCCTCTATGTTTGAGAGCGAAACAAGAAAAATTACATTAGGAAAATGTTTATATCTACAAACTATCCTGTAAAACAATGTGAATAACATGAACAAACTGAATAAATAAGTGCAATTTTAACAATATTATGCTTCAGTTTATCATTTTGAGTGAAAACTTTTGAGTGAAAAAAGTAAAATTCCCTAATGAAAATGTTTACATCTATGAGTGGTACTTGAACATAACATGAACAAATATGAACAACCTGAAAATTCTTTAGTGAAATAAGTGCAATGTTAACAATATTAGGCCTTAGTTTATCATTTATACATGTGAATCACAACTTAAGAGATCACAGTGGATCTACAAATACACAAAATATTAAATAACAGGCAGAATATTATTAATACTCCACATACTTCATTTAAGACATTTTAGATATTCATATTTTTTGTAAAAGGCCAGTCTGTAAATGTAAACATTTTTGTGTAATTTTCCTTTTTTTACACTAAAACAAAGAGACAAATTTACAGTTTTCATTATTTATAGGTTATTATGATAGTATTTTACTGGTCTGATCTACTTTAGACTGAAATGACCTAAAATGATTTTAACATCCTTGACTGTTAATATCTTCAGTGTAATTTTTGCATTTCACAAATTCATCCCAGGGGCCGGACTGGAGCCTTTGGCGGACCGGATTTGGCCCCCGAGCCACATGTTTGACACCTGTGTCATAGATTATTCCACAGATTTGGTCCACCATATTTCAGAGAACACTGACTGACAGAAGTTTGACAGTACAGAAGATAAAATTTGCTTGAATATCGCGTAGGATAATTGTGAATAACAGAGGACAGCATAAAGAAATTCTGAAAAACTTTGGGAAGAGTATGAGTTAAGTGACCATATTTGGACATGAAGACACAGGTCTGGGAAACGTTCACATCGAAAACTGAAAGAAGTTTGAATTTTTGGAAAAGAGGAGCAGATGAGTGGAGTCTGTTAGAAAAGCTGATCATTCTAAAAATTTCTTTGAATTAGGAGAATCTTCTGTAGATCAGTGGGGCAGGTTGTCGCCCAAACAGTACTGCAGTAAATAATGTAAGGACAAATGAAGCAATAATAAAAAGTCAAGAAACAGGAATGATTTATCAATGAACGGACTCTGCTCAAAATGTTAATTAACTTCATGATTTTTTTACAGACAAGATCAATATGGGATTTCCAACTCAATTTTTCATCTACAATAACACCTAAAAATTTAATAAGAAACCTGACGGCCTGATCACAATCCAGGGTACCAGAAAGGGTGCACATATAGATAAAAAATAATAATGCACTATCAAAAAATCAGACAGGCCATTTTATTTGTCTGATATTTCTCTTTTAAAGTCCAAAATATTTTTGTATTATGGTGTCTACTAAAAATTTCACAGGCTTGTACCCGTGTCAAATCAGAAATTATTGGGTGTACGGGCACTACAGCCTAATAGCCTCCATATTTAATGCCTACAAAGATATACAAATGTTTCAGCACTCAGGATAATCATGCATTGTTTATTGCATAGATGTCGTGTCCAAAGCATGCATGCTGAAAAATTCCATATATTGACAGAAACAATAAAATTAGACCCACATATTTTGAATATGGTGTATGAACTCTACTTGGTGTACGGACTCTACAAGATTGGAATGGAAATCTGGCTTACCACATGGTCGCATCTGTGTTAGATCTGTAACTAAGTCTTCCTGGTACAGGAGGAAATAAACATTTGTGAACAGGTTAGAACAATATATCTATAAGGCATATAGGCCATATTATTGATGGAAGTATATTGGTGTACGGACACTACATCAATTTTGGTGAATAACGCGCCATTGAAAACATGCGGTTCGACGTAAACATCCGTTTGACACATTGTTACCAAATTTTCTGCAGCCAGGGAGCAGACCAAAATCTGTCTAGTTGTGCATATTTAGTCCTAATAATACTGAAATAACAGGTTCCCATTCTATTATTACAATTAAAGGGCTGTAAAAGAAGGGTTTTCAGAACAAAATGGTTGATTGTCTTAATACTGAAAATAAGAATTGATAATCAAACAGCTGTTCAACAAAAATGATCAGTGTCATGCGTCGTCGTTTGTGTTAATTTAGTTTTGGGTTTTTGTTTCTTCCAGTTTTATTTTGGTGATAGTAGTCTCCTTCCTGTTTAGTCTGCACTCTGTCAGTCTTGTCTTGTCTGCCCTTCCCCTTCATTGTCTGCACCTGGTGTTTCCCTCGTAATTGTCCTCACCTGTTTTTGATCCCTGCCTCCCTTATATATTCTCCCTGCTCCCTTTGCCTCTTGTCAGTGCGTCGTTTCTGTGATCTTGTGAAGACGAACCTATGTTAAGTATCTTGAATCTTGAACCCTTTTGTTATCTTCCTCAGGCTTTAGTTTATACAGAGTGCGTTGTACTTCTGTTTTAGTTCATTAGGTTTTTTAGAGCACATTGTGCTTCTCCTTTTGTTAACCCTCTTGTGATTTTGAGTTTTTGTAAAATCAATCTTTTTTTTGACCACTGATCCCTGCGTCTCGATGCATTTGGGTCCACACCTTGTGAAGTGTCGTAACAATCAGTCAATGAAAAGCAATGTGATGTGTGCATTTTGTAATAAAAAAGACACAGGAGTTGAGTAGTAATTATTAATTGTGTTGCAAAACATTATGTACAATAATTTTGCTCTCTTATAACAATAAAATTGTGCACATGTTTTCACGCTCATTGGGTTGCCATCTTATCAGTTTTTATCTTATAATTTTCTTTTGTTTACAATGTGCAAATTGTATTTGGTGGCCAGAATTTTAAACATCATGCAAAAATGAACAACTTTTGAATTCTAACCTTATTTAAATTGTGAAAAATAATATGAAGTTTTTTAAAACGAAGTGCAAAGTGTGGGTAAAAGGCACACCCGGATACCAGAGGGTTAAATAGTTTACATCAGTAGATGCTTTTGGTTAGCAGTAGATGTTTGGATCTTTAAGGGTTAATGTAATAAGCAAAAGCTGCATTTAAATGGGGAAAAAAAATCTGATAAAAAAAATACCTGCTGGCATACACTAAGATCACTACATTACATCATTAGGTTTCCATATTGTATTGGGTGGTGTATCCCAGGACACACAACAGTGTGAGCTGTGTCTTTGTGTTCAACTTGTCCAAGAACATAGGAGTTGGCTGACAATGACAGAAGACTTGTTTGCGTATGAAGTGATGCTTGTGATGCTTGCAGGTAGATTAAACACTAAGATCAACACTGAACCTGTAAACACACCAGACAAAGAATGACATCACAGTTGTTATTAATGTGTGTGTTTAAACTGGGTACACACTGGGTATATGAGTGTGTATGTGTATAAAGGGAATGTGAGAGGCTTTTAGCAAAGTGGGTCAACAGGCTCAACAGTGGCGATCACCTGTGGAGGATGGCAGAGTTTACCAAGTACACAAGCCAGGACTTTAACTTCCATGCCATGAAAGATCATATTAAAACCCTTTCATGCATGAATTGTGAGAACCTTAATCAAGATTTATTTTCCACAAGTGTTTTTATCCCTCTTTAGGCATCAAAGAGAAACAAAAAAAAAAACAAAAAACAATGCGATTGAAACTTTTCATATGAATCTATTTTTCATGGAGTTCCAAAAATGTCCACTCAGCTTGACACCATGCATTTAGTTTTTGAAGCAAAGAAACATGTATTTAGTGATAGACAAGGTTCTAATAGTTTTGGATTTTTCATTATAGTTTAGTTTTATTTATTTATTTTTTTCTTTTTTCTCTAATTCAGTTAGTTTTAATTAGGTTTTAGAGCAGGTTTGATTGTTTTTACTGTTTTTGTTTTGGTCTAAATGCTTAGTTTTAGTTTAGTTTTAGTATTAATTTTACTTTTGTCGTATCTTTTCTCTTCTTCTCCGCCGTATTCAAATAAATCCCAGACAGGACTCTGGTTTCTCCTAACTTTAGTCTCCATGTTTCCAGGTAGCGTGGGGGACCAGAAGACGACTGGAAACCACAGTGACCACAAGTGATGGACCGTCAAGTGTCGTATGGTGTCACTAGCTAAAATTGCTAAAGCGAAGTAAATCAATTTCGTATCAATCTGACAAAGACGAAAACGAAGGGAATTTTATCCATAATTTTTACATATATTTCATACCATGTATCATCACTGAATTCTACCAGCAGTTCTGTTTTCCATTTATCTCTAATATACAGAGTTGAAGTTTTCCTGTTTGACACTATTCCCTGATACAGTTTGGAGATCACTTTTCCTCCTTCGTTCTCATACGCTTCAGCCACAGTTTCAGTCATCTGGTTTGTTTCATCTGGGAGCTCTGGTTTGATCTCTTTTTGATAATGGTCTCTGATCTGAAGGTACATAAAGAAGTCATGATGTTCTAAGTCAAAGTCCTGTCGTAAGTTTTGAAAGTTAATAATTTCCCCTTTTTAACTTACTGGCCGACAGCTATTTTCGTCATGCGGCATCTGGCGTTGTCGTCTGTCGTCCGTTACAAAAATTTCTATCGTCTCCTTCTCCGAAACTACAATTCCGATTGACTTCAAACTTGGTATACAGCCTCGTTATGATGATGTTAACAAAAGTTAGTGAAATTATTTGGATCCTGATTCTGGATTTGGTGCGACTTTGAAAAATCTCCCCATTATAAGAGATAGGAAGTGGATGGATGCAATAACTCAGTAAATATAAATGATATCCAGTGTAAATTTCTACAGTCCAGCCCTGATGGGGAGATGACCAAAACATAATGGCCACATGCTGATCAGGATCTTCTTCTGGATCTGGGAACTTATGGAAAATTTAACGTGGGCTCTTATGGGGAAAACATTTCAATCGTCTTTTTCTCCCAAACTACAGTTCTGATTGACTTCTAACTTGGTATACAGCTTCTGTATGATGATGTCAACACAAGGTATTGAAAGTATTTGGATCTAGATCTGATTCTGGATTTGGTGCGACTTTGAAAAATTTTCCCATTTAAACAGATAGGAAGTGGATTGATCCAATAAATCAGTAAGTATCAATGATTTTTTACAGATCTGATTGGAATATGACCAAAACATGGGCTATTTCTGTAATATAATAAATGCACATAACTGGGTGATAATAAATGGCATCTGGATGCATTTCCCAAAGCTTTTAATTTGGCCGGTAAGCTACAGGGCCATTGGTCCTAGTTTTTTTTATAAAAGTGTTTAATATATTTAGACCCTTATTTGCCCACTCTTTAAATTTAGAATTTATTGCCCCTGGTTTGAATTTTGTATCATAAGCCAGCCAGCTAAATATTCTTATATCCTTGCATCCATGTGTCTCCCCCTACTTTCCCCCTTCCCCCCGTCTCTCCCAGTCTCTATCTCTATCCCTCTCTCTTTTTCTCTTCCTTTACTCTCTCTCTTTAACCCCAACTGGTCCAGGCAGATGTCCATCCTCCTCAGTCTGGGTCTGCTCCAGGTTTCTGCTGTTAAAGGGAAGTTTTTCCTCGCCACTGTCACCAGTCACTAGTGTTTGCTCCTGGAGGATTCTGTTGGGTTTCTGTAAATTGGCTTAGAGTCTGGTTTGGACCAACTCTATATGTAAAGTGTCATGAGATAACTTTTGTTATGATTTGGCGCTATATAAATAAAATTTGATTGATTGATTGATTTCATTGGTTTTCCCCTGTAAGTCACTTTGGAAAAAAGCATCTGCCAAATGCATAAATGTAAATGTATATCCTTCTCCATTTTACATTTTTTAAGAATTATAACTCTTTATAATGGCGACACGGTGGTGCAGTGGATAGCACTGTCACATCACAGCAAGAAGGTCCTGGGTTCAATTCCAACCAGGGTCCTTTCTGTGTGGAGTTTGCATGTTCTCCCCATGTTTGCGTGGGTTCTCTCCAGGTACTCTGGCTTCCTCCTACTATCCAAAGACATGCACTAATAGGTTAAGTGGTCGACCTGAAATTGCCCATAGGTGTGAATGTGAGAGCGATTGGTTGTTCGTCTCTATGGGCCAGATCTACTAAGATCCCAATTTGCGTGTAGTAATTTGCTTGCACAATCTAGAATTTTGCGTGTGGGGTGTGACCACGGTTTGCGGGTGATTTACTCAGATTGCTTGTGCAAATTACAACAGCTGCAAAGTCTTGCAGACCGCCCTATTTAACCCTTTCATGAATGAATTATGAAAAAAGGTATCTAGATTTTTTTTTTTTTTTTTTTTTTTTTTATTACTCAACATTAGGCTAAAATTGAAATGCATTTCGAATTTTTAAAAACAATGGTTTTATTAAGAAGATATTTAATCTCCTGAGACCAAGGAAAGTACAAACGTTGGCTTTTTTTTTGTTATTAAATAATTGCCTGCATTGGCAACATCATGATGCAACAGTTTTTTCAGATGCACTTTTTTTTTTACATTATTATGGAATATGCTTTGTTGTGGACAGTTTTTTTAAAAAATATATATAAAATTGTGAAACTCTAAAACCCATAGCTGGGTCTTAGGAGGTTAACTTTATGAAATCACAGAGCAGTAAAAATAAAACGAAGATGATACTTTTTTTCATTGTATTGCCTAGGGTCTGTAGACACTGCCCCCATGTGGTTTGGAGAATATTGCCTTTAAAACCATTTGGAAAGTGAGCTTAAACTATGTGTCCACAAATGTGGACATCATGCATGAAAGGGTTAAATGAAGGTTTTGCGTGTGCTACTGGAGACAATACGCTGTAAAAACTGCTGTGGGACAAACCAGCACTAATGGAACAGAGACTGAATGAACCAGATGAATGGAAATGGAACGTTGGAGGAGTTTAGTCATAGAAGGTATGGCATGACTCATTCATTCATTCATTTATTTATTTTTCATTTTAAAGGTGTGTGTGTGTGTGTGTGTGTGTGTGTGTGTGTGTGTGTGTGTGTGTGTGTGTGTGTGTGTGTGTGCGTGCGTGCATGTGTGTGTGTGCGCGCGGGGGGGTAGTTGGATTGAACGTACACATAATTTTGTCACACTGTAGCCAAATCATCACTACTGACGATCACAATCATCAGTAGTGGAAAAGAGTCTCGTAAAGTGTGTGTATGTGTATGTTTGTTGGGGGGGGGGGGCGTGTTGGGAATAACGGCATTATTAAAATTGTTTTCCAGTAACAGGTAATCTAATGCAGTGGTTCCCAACCTTTTTTGACTCATGACCCAATTTTAACACCATAAATTTCTGGTGACCCCAGACATTCAAAATGGAGCCTTTTTTTTTTTTTGTTAAATTTAATTTGTTTTTGATCATGTAATAGTTTGCTATACTATGTTGCAAATAAACGTTAATTTTAGAGGACATTTAGTCTATATAATGTGTACTATTATGGACGGAAGCAGTAAATCCAGGTGTAGATTACTGCACAAAGGGAGAATTTTATTTTCTTTAGTCAGGATATGTACAGTCAGTCCAGCTGTGATTTACAAGGCTGAAAATTAATACTGAACAAACAAGAACTCAAACTATGAATTATGAAAGAGCTGCAGCTTCTGAAACCGACCACAATGAACATTTGACAGATAAACAGAACCACAGTGCTGCAGTTTCAGACTCACAGTTTGTCATGTCTTTTATGGATTGGGATTGTCTCTCTCAACTCACCATATATTTTTATTAATACGTTTTTTGTTGTTTTTTTTTTTTTGTTTTATCAGTCACTAGAAATTTCAGGCAACTCCATTTGAGTTCCAGGCGACCCCACGTGGGGTCCCAACCCCGAGCTTGAAAAACACTGATCTAATGAATTACTATTTGACACATTACAACGCCGTTATCGTTACCGGCAGTGAAATGTTTTGTGTTACTATGCACTGATATCTAACAACTGTTATCCGTCTGACTCGCTCAGGCAGGCACGAGAGATGTGAAATTCGCAGACGAGTCGGGTCGGGGGGTGGGGGGGCATATGTCTCAATTATTTTTTCTTCCGTCACTCCAAAAATGTTCATACGAGGGTGAAAAATGCATTTTCTGCATCTGGTTTCATCATTTCTTTGTCTCCTAAGCACTTCCATTACCCATCCAAACCATTTGCTCCTCCTTTTCAGACATGTTAAATATAGACACAGTTTCTATCAGCAAAATTTCTTCCTGGTTTGATAAATCACTTTGCGTCTGTGAAATTAATATATTTTACATTTTCTCCTCCCAGCACACGCACAACTTCATGTAAACGCCCCATATTTCATATTCATTGTGTCAAATGTATTAACTGGATGCAGACACGCTATTTGCACCGTTGAAAGATGCAACCCTTATTGTGCACTGTTAGTAAATCAGTTTGTACATTTTTTTTGCATGTGCAGTGAGTTTGCACACGTTTTAATACACGTAAACCTTTGATAGATCCGGCCCTATAGGTCAGCCCTGCGATGAACTGGTGACTTATCAGGGGGGTACCCCACCTTTGCCCATAGGCAGCAGGGATAGGCTCCAGTACCCCCCCACGACCTTCAGAAGATGACTGAATATATGAACTATATTTACCTCCGCCAAGGAGGTTCTGTTTTTGCCGGCGTTGGTTTGTCTGTCTGTCTGTCTGTCTGTCTGTCTGTGTGCAAGATAACTCAAAAAGTTATGGATGGATTTGAAATGAAAATTTCAGGAAATATTGATACTGGCACAAGGAACAAATGATTACATTTTGGTGGTGATCGGGGGGGTGGGGGGTGGGGGGTAGGCAGGCACTGATCAGCCTTGGTGGAGGTCTGCGCTCTCTGAGTGCTTTTCTAGTTAATATAGTCCCTCCATTTTAAATGGTTCACAAGTAATTGGACAGCTCAGTGACAAACAGCTTCCTAAACAGATGTGTGCTGTTCCATGTAATACAGTCATCACTTATGAGCTGCATCACTGTTAAAACTTCCATGTGCATTGATGCCAACTTAGCACTTTTGCTGCTAGGTTAAGCAACTTTTCAGACTACCCTGGCAACTTTTTCTTCAAAAACCATTTAGAAACAAATTCAGCTACTTTTAAAATTTGTTTGGAAACTTCTATCAACTTTTGAAAAGTTCAGTTTATTTCAAATATGCAACAAAACAAAGTAATCCTACTGTAGTCCTTAGAAATAAAAACAGATTGCAGGAAAACATGAAAAACTTATACATACACATGAAAACATAATATGACTTCATTTGCATATTTGAAAAGGAGTGGGAGGAAGTATAATGTATTTAATCCCACCCCTCCCCTTCACCACATTAACAGTCTATCCTTCAGCTTGTATATATATGTATATATGTAACCGGTGGTGTCGAACTCTGCGTTGTGTTCCTTTTTTTTTAAGGACAAGACCCGCACATATGTCTTTGGAGGGAGTCTCCCTTTATTGATTTTTCGTTCCTGACAAGTGACAGAAAAACACAAAAACTTCCGGTCAGCGACCCCCGTAAAACAAGCTCCTCTCCCACAGAAATCCGGAACAAAAGGGAAGAGGCAAAGGCGCAAAAACTCCGGTTATAGTGCACACTGTCTCTCTGTAAATTGCTTGTTGGGGAATAGACTCAAATTAAAAGTTCCACATATTGACCCAGAGGCCCACAGTGTCAGGTACCAACCAAAAGAAATGAAAATTAAATGAACAGATTTCGTGTAATTATAACAATACACAATATCATATACATACCCACATTGCTGCGAAATACTTGACTCTGTTACATATATGTAATGTATGTACTGTTAGACGGATTATCTGCTTCCTGCCTCCTGTTGTCTGGACCTTTATCCTCATCCTCATGTGGTGAACTGTAGTGACAGCTGGATGTGCACCTTGTCATGTGGCTAAACCAGTCTGAGCTCCAGTTGAAAGCAGGAAGAATGTGGGAAATGGCTCTTGTTCTCCAGTCCTGCTTGTGAAAATATTGACCCTTCCTTCCTTGATTGTTTAACTAGCCGGCCTTTAAGCAGTGTCAGAGCAAATACCAGCTGACAGCACTGCTTTACTAAACGCCTACTTTAACTCAAACACCAGCTAATGGCTTCTTAAACACGACTTCTCTTATCGGCTGTGAGCCTTGTGTTTGCTCTAGTACACTGTAGATGGCTCACCTTTTCTGTGTGAAAGTCCCAGATTACAAAACACTGTTTGTAATGTTTGAGGCTTTTAGTCTGTGGGTAATTTTCCTGTGTGGCGCAAATATGGTGTGGATACCTCGAGTGTGGTGGATTTAGTTTACTGGTATTTACATCTACAGCCCATACACACAATGTGGAAAAGATAGAATGATAGAACAATAGATAGAACGACAGACAGACAAACAGACAGACAGACAGACAGACAGACAGACAGACAGACAGACAGACAGACAGATAGACAGATAGATAGATAGATAGATAGATAGATAGATAGATAGATAGATAGATAGATAGATAGATAGATAGATAGATAGATAGATAGATAGAGGGAGGGAGGAAGGGACGGACAGACAGATAGTATTCAGTTGTAATGACAGGGTTTCTCTACTATAATAAGGCTTATTTTCAGGCGCTGTTTAATTGTAAAAAAAAAATGTGTAGAGCATCCAAAAACATCATCAGATTTAATTTTAAGCTTTCTAAGTGTTATTCATTATCTCCAATAGCTTTTCCATTTTTTTTCTCCAGTAACAGTGTTAATGATTCAAAATGATGCAACATGAAGATATGACATGTTTCATTGAAAAATAAACAAATCAACTTATAAAAGTTATGTTGCTGTTAATGCACAGTTATAATCGAACTGTACAGCCCACAGTCATTTGAAGTTCACAGTTTGGGAAGTTTCACCACATTTTATGCTGTTACATTGACTAACAATTGATGAAAGCAAAGTCATCCTATAGTTTTTAAACCAGCAGAAACAATTCTGAAGCGGATTATTCAGATTCAGTTCACTTTTGATGTAAGTAGTTGATAGAAATACAAGAGTATTTTTGAAAACAAGGATCTATCTGTACTTCTGCTTCAGTAAAGAATATATGGACTTTAACCGTCTCCAGATAAGACACATCATTTGACCATAATAGAGAAACTAGAGGCAGATTCAGACAGAGCTGGGATCGATAAGGGGTCACCACTCAGGAAAGAACAGTTCCCATCAGCCTTATTACGACAATAACTGTGCAACAATAAATAGTCCTCCCTTTGTTTGAATAGTTTAACTTTCACACCCCAGCTTTGAACATCAGTCCACCATCATAACCATCATAAGCCTCTAGAAACCTAGAGACACCCCTGTAAGGACGTTTGGAAAACTCATTTGAATAATAGGATGGTTTTAGCTGTTTAAGTGTAGGGTTTTTACGAATGCTACTAATCTGACAGGAATGTTTTGTGTAGAGGTGATAAAGTAATTTGACAATTATTGTGGGAGTCTTAAATGAACATATTCTTTGTGCTGATCTGCCTCTAACAGTGTTCTGAACGCAGCATTAGTCACCGTGAAGCTTTATACATAATGCTCATAAAATCTACAAAAAACTGACGGACCAACCAACTTATCCCAAATGAAACACAAGTACCTTTTTAGTTTGCCGGCCGACAGACTGTAAGCTATTGTCATCATGTGGCGTCCGGCGGCGGCATCATCGTCTGTCGTCTGTTACAAAACTTTCAATCGTCTTCTTCTCCAAAACGACAATTCTGATTGACTTCAAACTTGGTATACAGCTTCTTTATGATGATGTCAACAAAAGTTAGTGAAATTATTTGGATCCGGATCTGATTCTGGATTTGGTGTGACTTTGAAACATTTCCCCATTATAAGAGATAGGAAGTGGATTGATGCAATAACTCAGTAAATCTAAACAATATCAACTCGAAATTTCTACAGTCCAGCCCTGATGGGGAGATGACCAAAACATAATGGCCACATGCTGATCAGGATCTTCTTCTGGATCTGGGAATTTACAGAAAATTT
The DNA here is from genome assembly GCF_902148855.1 of Sphaeramia orbicularis. Lineage (NCBI taxonomy): Eukaryota > Metazoa > Chordata > Actinopteri > Kurtiformes > Apogonidae > Sphaeramia > Sphaeramia orbicularis. The sequence goes on along the minus strand of NC_043959.1, from coordinate 9,364,467 downwards.
AACATGGGCTCTTATGGGGAAAAAATTTCAATCGTCTTCTTCTCCCAAACTCCAGTTCTGATTGACTTCAAACTTGGTATACAGCTTCTGTATGATGATGTCAACACAAGGTATTGAAATTATTTTGATCCAGATCTGATTCTGGATTTGATGTGACTTTGAAAAAATTTCCCATTATAAGAGATAGGAAGTGGATTGATCCAATAAATCAGTATCGGTGATATCAAGTTGGAATTTGAATTTTTTACAGATCTGATTGGAATATGACCAAAACATGGGCTGTTTCTGTAATAGAATAAATACACATAACTGGGTTATAATAAATGACATCTGGATACATTTCCTAAAGCTTTTAATTTGGCCAGTAAGCTACAGGGCCATTGGTCCTATTTTTATTCCTTTGATCAAGGCATGTATTTTCTGTCCTCTGTGTTGTTCTCAAACATCCAGCAGGCATAGCCATGATGAAAACAATATTTAGTGGATTTGTGATGAAGCTGTGGGCACAAAATGACTATTTGATTGGTTTCCTTGGTTGTTACCTACTCCTTCATGAACACACACTGACTGTTTGTTCACATCAAAAAACCTGAGTGCACTCATTAGAATCATTTAGACCAGAGCATTTTTCCTTTCTATCTTTTTTTTTTTTTTTTTTATGTATTGTATGCAGATCTTTCCCATTGTGTGTAGATATTTTCGTCAGCTGCCTTAGTGTCCAAAATTTGAACGAAGGTCATTTTGTCACCAGTTGTAAATCATGTCACCACTAAATGTACTGATTGAAGCCCTTTGTCTTTCTAAGTTCTGATCCCCTGTTACCTTTGTCTGTAAATATACCACCGCCCTCTTCCTCATTAACTCACTCTTACGTATGTTCACCTCCCCTGTGTCTCCTCCAGAGTCAACAAACAGTATTTGTTCAGCTATTTGTGTGAGGTGTTTGCACATTCAGAGTAAACAATGGTGGTTTTCAGATGCACTGGGCTCCTCTTTTTTATGATTTTATAGTCAATTCCCACCTGAGTATTTGGTAAAATATAAAAAGACTACACACATGCCCATTCATGATGTCAAGGGACTTCTTTGCATTATACAACCACTGTTCCAACAGTACAGCAAATATGGAATCCTACTGAAACTGATGTCGTTGTAGTTTGGTAGTTCATGGTCTAGCTTTATTTTATCAGCTGATAATAAACAGGAGACTGTCCATCACTGAGGTCAGTGTGATCAGAATGTCAGCGCAACATCAGCAAAAGCCAATACATACAAGAAAATGAAGCAGCTATAAATGTTCATGATACATGATACAGTTCATGCCATTTGCAGTGTACACTGTAAGCACGAAATTAGTATTTACTAAAATGCTTTAATTACAATGCACTTAAATGATTCAAGTTTTATGATGTTACTATAAAATGTTAAGTATATTCAACTAATTTGTAGACATAGTTGAAAGTACAAAAAAGTTTAAGTTGAATGGAATTAAATCACTAAGTTTTAGTCATGACCATCATAAAACTTAAATCATTTAAGTACATTGTAATTAAAGCATTTTAGTAAATACAAATTCCAGGCTTACAGTGCACCTTTTTATCTTCGCATTGCATTGTGGGTATTGGGCATGTTGTTGAAAATGTGTTCTTTTTCTGTGCAGGGGTTCAGCGTGGTTGTGGTGTTAGTGTTAATTTGGATTTAATGTGTGTATGGCAGTGTTTATCGGCCTTTTTGTGTTTGTTTTGGTATTTTTGTAGAGCTGCACCATGAGTCAGAGGAAGAACAATGGCTTTCCTGTTCATCTAAGAGTGTTAATGTATAATAGAAATTTTAATGTTTTGTCAAATTAAATGCATTTCCTGTACTGACAAATGACATTGAGCTAACTTCCATTCATGCTTCAATATAATGAGTTGAACAATTTCATAACTATTTAGGTCAGGAATAGGATTTTGAGTTCGATTATCCTAAAAGAAGTATTTAATCAATGATAAATTAATCTGGCTGCAATTGAGAAAATTAGTGTAACCTAAAATACTGAGTTGAATGGTTGGATAGTGGGGTTGATTTTACAACAGATTTAAAGTACAAATAACTTGTCTTTTAGTTTTTTCTACTTAATAGTTTAAGTTCAATACTTTTAGCATTAAAGTTGAACCTACTTAAATCAATTGATTAGTCGATCATTACTCAAATCATTTAAGTGCAATCACTTGCCTCAAATTTTTTGAGTAAACTCTACTTATCCGGGCTTACAGTGTAATTTTTCACAATTGGTTTCTTGAAAACAGCGTAGAAGACTAGGATGTCACACTATTCAATAAAGTACAGATAGATCTTTTTTTAGAGGGTCATCTATACTCAAATGATGAGCATCTAAAGTGTTTTAGTCATTCTCATACTTCATTAGTTTCTGTATTTTTGTATCTTTGTAATCAGAAAACTGTAAGTACTTTCTGCTGTTTGCTTTTCACTTTTAAGAAATATTTCCACTCAGATGCCTTCTTACAAATCCTGACTAATGCTAAAAGAATGTAAGTCCCAGATTTCACCTTAAACCATTCCTCCTCACTGGTTCTGTCTCCATTTATACTTTTATACACCTCTGGAATAGCTTAAAGAGCCTGATTTACTAAAGGTTTGCACGTGTTAAAACATGCGCAAACTTGACTGCGGCCGCAAAAACACGTTGAAGCTTATCTACTAACAGGACGCACCAAGGTTTGTGCCTCTCAAATGGGCAAAATAGCTTGTGCAACCCATTTAGCGTGTTTGCCCTGATGAATATGCAATATGGGCGTTTCTGCCAGAATGCGAAAAAATTATTGGGAGGAGTAAATGCAAATATTTGTTTAGCACGTGCAATTTGATTTACCAAACCTGAAACTGATTGCGGTGGTTGATTTTGCATCTATATTTAGCTCATCTGAAAGGCAGGTTTGAACTTTGCCCAAAACTGGCTGCAGTAGTAGTGGCAAGGAGGAGGCATAGACACAACACAGAGAACCAATCTGTTCTGGTCACATCAACATTTTTGGAATGACGGAAGAAAAAAAAAAAAAAAAAATTGAAACATATGACCCCCACTTTATGGGCCTGCCCCCCACGCCCGGTTCAACCATCCCATTAGGCCAGGACCGACTACTGAGAGACATCTGAGGAGGGTTTTCTTTCATGCCCACGGACTTAAAACTTTTCATTCACCATGCAGAGCGACATAAACAGAGAGGGTATTTATTTCACTACTAACACACTTCACCACTGACAAACACAACAGAGAAACACCTGTTCACCCCTCTGTGTGGCAAAAGAACAACTTCATATTTATGAGTGCTAGCATATCCCAGAACAGTTTTTACAGCATACTGTCTCCATGACAACAACCAGTGACACACGCAAAATCCTCATTTAATTAGGGCAGTCTCTAAGACTTTGCACCTGCTGTCATTTGCGCAGGAAATCTGAGCTGATCACCTCTGACACGCAAATCAATAGCACGCACATATTTTAGCACGAGTAAGCATATTTGCACCCATTATTTGCGATCTTAGTAAATCAGGCCCGAAGTGTGACTTTTACTCAGGTCAAACTACACCCTAGGGTGTAGTATAGCCTTGGACAGAATACACCCCTTCACACCACACTGTGTAAAGAGTATTTGATTGTATTTACACAGTATATTTATTCACTTAATCAAATATTTGGCGTAGTTCATCAGTGTATTTTCTTTGACACATGTAACATAACAACTACTGTCCAACTACCACACCTACTGTCCAGTTACCACACCCACTGTCCAACTACCACACCCACTGTACTACAAATACAAGTACTAACAGTGGATATACTACTACTACAACTGTTAGTACAAATAATAGAATCCTCTACCATCTATGGAACTATATAATAAACACTATCATAACTATATGGATAAATAAATAATGATGATGGATGCAGGAGAGAGGCAGGACCACAGCAGCAGGTCCAGAGATGATCCAGGGAAAACCTGTGAGGATCCAGGGAACACCTGTGAGGATCCAGGGAAAACCTGTGAGAATCCAGGGAAAACCTGTGATGATCCAGGGAAAACCTGTGAGGCAATAAAGCACAGAGACTCCGGGGAATAAGTCAAGTCAGTAACAACTATTTGCTGGGGGGGTGAATAGAGGAGAAGAGGAAGAGAGAGGGGGACAGAGAAGAGGAGGACCAAAGAGGAGGTCATAGAGGAGGCGTATCAGAGCAGAGCTCAGTGTATCCAGATGAGTCTCCCATCAGTCTAAGCCTATAGCAGCAGAACTCACAGCAGCCTGAGCTGCTCTAACTTTAGGATTCATCAACAAGGAACGTTTTGAACCTACTCTTAAATATACAGAGGGTGTCTGCCTCCCGGACCGAGGCAGGAGGTGGTTCCACAATTGTGGAGCTTGATAACCGAAGGCTCTGCCCCCCCATTGAGGATGATATCACAAGTATGCTACCACAAGTGTTATGTTAAAGAGGGGTAGAAATTTCAAGATTACACTTCTTTCTGCTCATTTCCATTCATGATGTGGTCTTTTTGGTGATATGTAGAAGCAGATTTTATTCTATCTTGTGAAATAAATGAACAGTTACAAGCTTTGGAATTTGACAAAGAGGAGAAAATTTACACAATTTAGTGGGGAAAGAACAGGTTAAATCCAAATGTATATCAGCTAAAATTTGCTTAGAGGTCTTATTTCTGTCTTTGTGCATAAGAAATCAATATAAGTGAATCCCCAAAGGAACTTTGGTAAATGCAAGTTATGCAAATGGACAGGATTTCAGTTCTGTTGCAACATGTTGATGGTCATATGAACTATGTTTTCAGCTCAAAAATGTCCAATTTCATCACAATTAATGCTATATTTTCATGTCACAAATGGCCAAGTTATATTTGAACTGAATTTACCTGAAAAACAAATGTTCTGGTCTTTTAGATTTACCAGTTTTTCTTACCAGATTATATACTACATATCACATGTTTTATTTTTATGTTTACAGGTTGCAATATGGAGTATGGTGCTGATCCATCCTGCTTATGTTACACTAATACATGCATTAAGAATGTCACACGTCACTTTTGAAATCAACAGTTTTCTAATAATAAGCATTTTTATAAAGAAACAACAATTCTATATTGTTATTTCCTCTTTAGTATGATGATAAACTATACAATAAATAATTCTGATCCTAGTTTTTGCACAGGGATCATTTGTGGAAATGGTGACATGGCTGCCGAGCATCAGTATGATGGGATCTGGAACAACCATGTCACATCCGTCCACTGCCACATTTTCAAGGTGACTTTATTTGTACCCGTGGGTAGATTTGTTTTGCAGCAAGCTCTCGCTCACTGCCGGTCGCTGTGTGCGCAAGCGCCCAACACAAATCCTTCGAAAGAATTACAGTGGAGATAATGCAAGCACATCCATCACATACATAAGACATAAGACATTATAAACACAGTACACGTGGTCACGTGATGGAACTTTTTCAATGGATTTGGTTGTGGGAGGGGGACAGGAAGAGAAGAAGAATGTTGTGAGGCATACGGAGATGGGGGGGGGGGGGTTTAAATGCATGTATGTGGTGAGTCCTTGAAAGTCTGTTTGTGTATGGAAAATAAGAGACTCAGACTTCTGTCCTTTATCAGTTCATTCAGTCCTGAATCTTGGCCTTGGAAGGATGTTTTGACTGCGAAGTAACAGATTAGACCAGAGTGGCTCCAACTGCTTTACCGGCTCCCAGGAGAAACAGAATTAAACGGGGAAAAATGATTTGATCATGCTTAATTTAGTTATAACTTAATTTTTGTTACAACTGGGCCTCAGCATTACTCATCACTTCAGAGCAGGTACATCCACCTGCACAGTTCGTCTTTTTACCCTCAGTCCCGCGATTTGCCAGAGCGCATCCACGGTCTGTCCAGCGATGTAATCCAACTTTTGTGTGAGTCCACAGCTCATGCAATCCTCCGACTGTGCCACCATCCGTTGTAAAACCTTCACGTTGTCACTAACCGCTCCGAAGTGCTCCTTAATTTCGATTGACAGCAGCGGGGTCTCTATGTGTGCTGCTGTCTTTCCAACTTTGCGATAAACCAGGGAAACTCCAAGACCAATTAGAAGGTGTCCTGTTATCAAAAATCCAATCAGGTAAATATCAATCCTCCACCGACAGAACCCACAGCCATACTACCTCCACTTGTTCCAAGCGTCGATCGCATACTGTAAAAGTTCTGTCAGGGCGGGCGGGCTCCTCCAGATGCCTTTGTTCCTGGGTGAAGAAATCTTGTCAATTATGCTGAGTGTCCAGTTGATCAATTCCATAATTTAGCTGTTCGGGAGTACAGCAAGCAGGGGATCCAAAGACAAAAACAGACAAGACGCAGAGGCAAAAGCAGGAGAAAAAAGAGGAAGGCAGGGACAGCTCAGAAACACGTCTGCTCTCGACAGAGGACAGGAAGGAAGGCCCCTTTTGTGTCAGCTGTTATTGTTTTAGATCCACAATACTAACATTTATGAATAAGAGGAGAATTAACAATAGTAAGTATATAAATTTATTCCTAATAAAGTACTGGTACTGACCAGATCATCATGGGTAATGTCACGTCCGTCCACCAGCAAAAGTTTTCACATACACGTGCTATTCAAAATCCAATATTTCTGAAAATATAGCTTCTACTGTCAAATAATATCAGTAGTCTGTGCACAAATGGATTAGCATTATTTAAACACAGTTCTATGCATTTCTTCCAACCGTTTTTTTTTTTTTTTGACAAAAATGGCCACTCATTTGACCCCCTAAGAAAATTTTAGCCGACATGTATGTAAAAGCTGACAGTTTACCGAGTAAAATGAGGAAGCAGTGTTTGACTTAATATTAATTTACTACAAAACAGACAAAATTAACACCACATGTTGGATCTTTGAGCTGCAGTGACCAAACTTCCTTTAATAGTCAGCTTGTTGTGATTTTCCCCACTATCACACATTTTTCAGCTTCATTTGCTGTGAAGTGAAAACGCTGCACTTTGGGTGTTAGGGTGACATATAACAAGTGTATTATCCAAGTAGGAAAGTCTATGAAAGAGTGAGTGAAGCTGTCATTGTGTTCATCCAGGTGTTAGATCTGCCACAGTAACAATGAGACAGCAGGTCCACACTTATCGGACATCAGAAAAAGAATCCAGACACTGGGAAAACTCCAATCCTATGCATATCAAACGCCAAGTCCATTATTTGTGAGGGTATTTGGCTCCACCTGCTGTTCACATGCTGAACATGTTCTCTCTCAAAGCACTAGAAAAAAAGTTACTGACAGGGGAGGAATTTCACAATATTCAAAAAAAAAAAAAAAGAGTCTATACTTAGAGCTCCATATATTGTACAATTCTCTTGTTCTTCCATATCTGAACTATTGTGCAGCGATACTGGGTAACAATTATATTCAAATATTAATTTGGCTAAAATTTCCTTAGGGGGCCAAATGAGTGGCCATTTTTGTCAAAAAAAAAAAAAAAAAGTTGTAAGAAATGCATAGAACTGTGTTGAAATAATGCTAATCCATTTGTGCACAGACTACTGATATTATTTGACAGTGGAAGCTAGATTTTCAGAAATTTTGGATTTTGAATAACACGTGTATGTGAAAACTTTTGCTGGTGGACGGACGTGACATTACCCATGATGATCTGGTCAGTACCAGTACTTTATTAGGAATAAACTTATAGACTTACTATTGCTAATTCTCCTCTTATTCATAAATGTTAGTATTGCGGATCTAAAACAATAACAGCTGACACAAAAACACAAAATGTGGCAGTGGACGGATGTGACATGGTTGTTACAGATCCCATCATACTGATGCTCGGCAGCCATGTCACCGTTTCCACAAATGATCCCTGTGCAAAAACTAGGATCAGAATTATTTATTGTATAGTTTATCATCAGACTGAAGAGGAAATAACAAAATA